>NC_064850.1:14077500-14192500 GCF_024139225.1 Suncus etruscus | reverse complement strand
TTTCAAATATATCTGCAGGTCTTTTACATAAAGCAAATAAATTAGAACTTATGGCCATCTTCCAGAACAGCAGGGAGCAGACCCTTCCAGGATATTTTAGAAGCACACACTCCAATGTGACCAAAATAAGAGGAACCTGAGGCTGTTCATGAACCTACACACTGCTCCCAGCTATAAAGTTGGAGCCTCCAGTCATCAGGACCTCATATCTTGACACTAGCTGTTAGAGAAGAGCAGCTGATAAATGATTTGGCCCTCCTTCACCTCCCCTAGGTTCTCACACCCCCAACTTCCACCTGAATCTTGTCTAAAACCCAGAGGGGCATGTCCTGGTAGGGATTTCATAACAGGATCTAATATTCCAGGATAAAAGTCAATAATATTGGGGCCAAAGAAGTAGTACAGTGAGTAGGGAGCTTGCCTTCCATATGGTTAACCTGAGTTCAATTGCTGGCATTCCCTAGGGTCCCCCAAGCCTGCCAGAAGAAATTCATGAGTGCAGAGCCAGAAGTATAACTCCTGAGCATGCCAGGTGTGACCCAAAAATAAACAAACAATAACAAACCCAAAAATCAATAATATCATTTGCAGCAGAGGCCTACTATACAAAGGAGGGATTAATTAATAATAAAGTAAGAGGAGTAGCAGCGGTATGTATACCAGAAAGGCATAAATCCCTAACCTCCCCTCCCCTCCAGTAGCCCCTACTTACTGCTCTTTAATGGTATCCCACCACCTCTGGAATTCTTCACACAGTCTCCTACACCTAGCAGAATTGGACCTGGGGTGCTTCCTGACCTCAGCTCTTATGGCTCCTGCTCATCATTGGAGGGACACCTTGACCTGCTTTCCTTTGCCACTACCAGACATTTGGACACACTGGTTCTCTCCTTCCTTCCCTCCCACACTTACTACACTAACAGTTTCATCTCACATTTGCTCTTGAGGTGAGGTTTTCCCTCTTTCTCATAGGTCATGGGGGGACCCTTCTAATACTCTCTCACATCGCTTTTCCTTCACAGTTCATGCATATAGAATTCCATGGGTGACCTGACTGACATACAGAAAAGTCTGACATACAGCTCTAGGAAGACAAGGAAATATCTCTTTGGTCTGTGACCACATCCCCACACAAAAGCGAAGTAATACAATATTAGTTGTATGATTAACACATCCCTGTAGCAGCAGTTTCCATAGGACATTCCCTCACAATCAGCTGTAGTTATCTGTCAGTCTTTTCCCTAGGTCCATGTGTCCCCCTTGCCTCCCATAAACCCCACACTCTAGGCTCTCCTTTCCTTTCCCTTCTGCATGACTTAGACGGCAGAATGGTCCTGACTTTGTTCTCCCTCATCATTTATGTTCTCTACAACTGAAAGGAGGATTCTTCTCTCTCCATCTCCACCAGACTCCTGATAGTATAGGAACCCTGTCAACTCCCAACAAAACCAGCTGAATGAGGTACGTTTGAGAATTTCTATCCACAGACTCCTGAAAGGCAACATACACCTAAAAAATCTCCTTTCTCAGCCATCTTTCCTTAAAGCCATGCCTGACCTGTCTTCCCCACAGAAATGCAGGCATCCCTGACCCTGCTGTTCTGCCTTCAGATCACAGATGTCCGATAACAAGTGGAATCCCTTCCTGGCACCCAAGCTTATAGGCCAGCCAGAGGCCCAGAGGCTGTCAAAGAGCAAGCCAAGGCCCTGTCTGAGACATCCTGATTCTCTTTGAACATGAAAAATGGGTCTAAGCCCTTGCAATAGACCATGCTTTGGGGACCTATTTGACAGGGTAGTTTTGCCGCCTGAATCACAGAAACCACAGAGACTAGCATTATCATTACCCGTGGAGAGAAAGGTCTGTACTTCTAGTGTCTAAAGAAACCAAGGAACTTATCCTGGGTCACAAAGGGTAGTTAAACCTTAAGTAACAGCTATGGGCAATACATATCATTTATGGTATATTAGCTAATTTTATCTTCACAATAAATATGAGGTAGGGTATGTCATGGCCCTCATTTTACAGACAAGACCAAAGAAGTTTGGAGATTTCCCCAAGATTAAATAGCATGTAAATGTCAGTGGTGACCCTGATATCATTGCTCAGTTGTACTCAAGCTTCTAACTACTACTTTACAGCATCGCCTTTCATCAGTCAGATCAATGCTGCTAAAAGAAACTGACCCACTTCCACAATTGGATTCACAAAAGCCAAAACTCTAACTGAAAAGCTTATGGCCTCCAGGCTCAGAGTCTACTGTAGGAAGCGCCTGCTACATCGTCTTGTTCGTCTTCAGGGAAAAAAGTGTCTAGAGTTTCTTTTTTTTTTTGGTTTTGGGGTCACACCCCGAAGTGATCAGGGGTTACTCCTAGCTCTATGCTCAGAAATCGCTCCTGGCAGGCTCAGGGGACCACATGGTATGCTGGGATTCAAACCACTGACCTTCTGCATGCAAGGCAAACACCTTACCTCCATGCTATCTCTCCGGCCCCTACATCTAGAGTTTCTTTACAAACTGGAGGCAATTGCTACTGTTTGTTGTCTCCTCTGCAACTCATGGGAGAAGAGAACTCTGGATGTCACCATGGGGTTGCATCAATTTCCTTTGAAAGAGACTTGCTGGTAGGCTACAGAAATTCCATGATATCTGTGCCAAAGAACAGCTTAATATTCAGGGGGAAAACTCTGCTAACAGGTTAAAAGAGCTTGAGAGAAAGGAAAGCCCCTTTACCTGAATTCATGGAAATTCTCACATTCTTTTAGAAAGTACTGACACTTGAGGACACATACAAGATTACAAACAACTAAGGGCTATGACTAAAGACCACCCACAAAGTTCAACATCTTCTGAGCCATGAGCAGATGTGGGCCCCACAACAGCTTTGCTCATCAAATTTCACACTGCTCACAGTTATACTTCCTGCCACTGGGTGAAGACAGGCAGGAAGAAAAAGAACAGCACCCAAAATAATCTCTCAGAGTCTTCTGGAAGACTAATTACCAAGGTTTACCCTCAACACAACAGCACAGCCCACACAATGGGAAAGAGACATAAAACTTCATCAAGTTTAATTAATAAAAAGGGTAACATGGAATAATTAACAAGCACCAACCAACACCAACAAATCTTTGAAAATTCTCAAAGAATTACTTTAGTGACTCCATAGAGAGAATGTTTAATGAGCTCAAAGAAATGATGGTACAGATCTCAACAAAGCACAAGAAGGTATAAGAGAAATGAGAAAAATACAAACAGAAATGACATCAATAAAGATTATGGTAGGTACTATTTTTTAACTCAATAGGAAACCTGAGCAGCAGAATAACAGTAGCTGAGAAAAAAAAATTGAGGCACTCCAAGGTGAGAAGGAAGAACCCATTAGAAAACACGAGAAGATAGGAAAAAATCTGAAAAGAAATGAACAAACAGCACACCAAAGAAGTATAAGATGATATTAAGAGAAACAAAAAAACTAAGAATCATTGGAGTTGGAGCTGGAGTGATAGTACCATGGATAAAGTGCTTGCCTTGCATACAGCCACCTGGGTTTGAACCCCAGAGTCCCATATAGTACTCCAAACCTTCCAGGAGTGATTCCTGAGTGTAGAGCCAGGAATCATACTTAAGCATAGCTGGGTATGACCCAACCCCTTCCCCAAAATAGAATCATTAGAGTCCCTGGAAGAAGAAGAAGAAGAAGAAGAAGAAGAAGAAGAAGAAGAAGAAGAAGAAGAAGAAGAAGAAGAAGAAGAAGAAGAAGAAGAAGAAGAAGAAGAAGAAGAAGAAGAAGAAGAAGAAGAAGAAGAAGAAGAAGAAGAAGAAGAAGAAGAAGAAGAAGAAGAAGAAGAAGAAGAAGAAGAAGGAAGAAGAAGGAAGAAGAAGAAGAAGAAGAAGAAGAAGAAGAGGAAGACAAAGAAGAAGAAGAAGAGGAAGACAAAGAAGAAGAAGAATTTGATGAAGAATCAATAGTTAATAAAATAATAGATAATAATCTTAGAATTGGGGCCATACTGTTATCACAGTGGGTAGGGCATTTGCCTTACACACCGCTGACCAGGTTTTGATCCTTGATGGTCCCCCAAGCACCACCAGGAGTGATTCCTGAGTTCAAAACCAGGAGTAACCCTTGAACATCACCAGGTGTAACCCAAAAACAAACAAAAATACTATTTTCTAGAGTTGAGAAATATAGACACCTAGACCCATTTGGCCCAGAGGGCCCTGGTGATAACAGATTAAAATATAGGCCAGAAAGATAGCACAGTAGATAGGGCCCCCAGATCCAATCCCTATCATCTCATATGGTACCCTGAGAACCACCAAGAATGTGTAATTCCTGAACGCAGAGCCAGGAATATATTGTGAGCATTGCCAGGTATGCCCCACCCCAGAAGATAAGAGAATATACTCAAAAAGAAAAACTCCAAGACACATTGTACTTAGAATGGCAAAGCCAAAGACAGACAGAACACTGAAATATCAGCAAGATCAAAAAAGAACGTATATACAAAATAAATACCATAAAATTCACATCACATTTATCTACAAACTAGAAGAGAATGAAGGGATATAATACAAAAACTCAATAAAATGAACAGGCAATAGCTTAGAGAATTAGAATCTTGAAATCAGTTTTACAAGAAACATAAACAGGCTTCTTTCAAAAACAAGAAAATTCTTAGTGCTTGGCTTTGAGTATTGTATTCATGGTGGTACTCTATTTTTGTTGGTTTGTTTTGGGGGCTACACCCAGCAGCGCTCAGGGGTTACTCCTGGCTCTGTGCTCAGAAATTGCTCCTGGCACAGGGAGCATATGGGATGCTGGTGACCGAACCTGGATCCTTCCTACCACTGTGCTACCACTCCAGCTGCCTTAATAGCACATATGGTTGCCCTCTACTATATTAAGAAAGGTTTTCTTGGGGTCCAGAGTGATAGCATAGTGAGGAAGGCATTTGACTTACACATGGCCAACCCAGGTTTGATCCCCAGCATCCCATGTGGTCCCCTGAGCCTGCCAGGGGTAATTTCTGAGTTCAGAACCAGGAGTAGCCCCCAAGTGCTGCTGAGTGTGTTCTCCCAATAAAAAGGTTTTCTTGGAGCCAAAGAGATAGTGTTGCAAGTCAGCCCCTGAAGAGGTTGACTGATTGGAGGGATGGAGGATGAGGTCTTTCCCCTTCAGCTCAGAGCATGCGTCTGCCACCCTGTCTAGCCGACGGTTCTGAGATGAAACAGCGGGTAAACAGCTCGCAAACAGTCAGACTTGTGGAAATATTAGCTTTATTTGGTGGACAAGACTGAAGTCCAAAGACTCAGCCTCAGTTCCAGCAAAAAGCCTCTCTACTTCCACAGACCCTTGTTTTTATCCCCCAGAATCAGGTACCACCCAATGGTGGGATCAGATACCACCCAATGGTGGAAGCAGAATCAGGTACTACCCTAGGGTGGGGGCAGAATACCAGGTCACACCCTAGGGTAGGGCACAATCACCATCAGGTTAGGGTCAGTAACATAATAATCCCCTAAAATATTTACATACACAACAGATAGTACAGCATCATAAGATGTTTGATTCACATCAATCAAACATTGAACTTGGCTGACACAGGTTCAATCCCCAGCACCATATATGATTACATATATGGTTCCATATATCATGCCTTCCAGGAGTGATTCCTGAGTGCAGATCTAGGAGTACAGAGCCCTAAGCACTGATGGGTATTGTCCAAAAAAACAAACTAAAAAGAAGTGTGTTGACTCCTAGCTTGCTAAGGGAGTTTATATGTATTAACATATTTATATTGAACATATATTAACATCTATTTTCATATTTATATTGAATGTTGTATGTCAGATAAGGTGTTTTTTATATCCTTAAATTTCTTTTTTTTTTTTTTTTTTTTTTTTTTGGTTTTTGGGCCACACCCGGCGGTGCTCAGGGGTTACTCCTGGCTATCTGCTCATAAATAGCTCCTGGCAGGCACGGGGGACCATATGGGACACCTTTGGTCCTGGATCGGCTGCTTGCAAGGCAAACACCGCTGTACTATCTCTCCAGGCCCTTTTTTTACTTTTTAATACAGATACTTATGCAGTACTATATTTTTTAACAGAAAGCCAATAGTTCCTTTCTTAGAATGAAACACACGTTTATAGGTCTATTCAGATTTTTCCCTTAAAATTTTCTCTTTATTTTAGGGGACATATCCAGCAATGCTCAGGGGTTACTCCTGGCTCTGTACTCAGGAAACCATATGGGATTCCAGGGATCAGACCAGGTAGGTGGTGTGCAGGGCATACAGCCTTCCTATCTCTCTGACCAAAAAAAAATTTTTTTTGGCTTTTGGGTCACACTCAGCAGTGTTCAGGGGTTACTCCTGACTCTATGCTCAAAATCACTCCTGGCAGGCTCAGGGGACCATATGGGATGCCAGGATTTGAACCACCGTCCTTCTGCATAAAAGGCAAACGCCCTACCTCCATGCTATCTCTCCAGCCCCACCAAAATGTTTTTAATTCTTTTTATGCTTCTTAAATTTTACGTCTGTAGGATTTATAAATTTTATCCAATTTTTAATTCATTTATACCAAAATTATTCTTAATATGATTTTAAATTTATATACCTGTAAAACAAGACATATAGATTTTGAAAAAATTATTTACCAACTTATTGATTTACAATTTTGTGGGATTTTAGGAGTTGACCTCGATTCATCTATATATGTGTCACCACCTCCACAATAAAAAATAATTTCTCACATGTGGGATATATATAAAACACAGAAAGGATACTACAAATGGTCAGAGTCATCAGAACTAGAGATTTTGTCTCTAGAAATAAACTTGCAAGGAAGGAAGGGTTAGGAGAAGCCGTTGGTGGAGGGAAGCAGAAATTTTGGTGAAAGGGGTGGTATTAGAATTATGTATTCATGAGTATAATTAACAGTATTTTAAATCCTGGTACTTGATGAAAATAGCATTTAAAAAAGACCTTCCACAATCATCAGTCATGACTCATTGTTATCTACTTACCATATATATTTAAGATTATTTTCAGATAAAGCAATGAGTTCTATTAAATAGAGCTTTAATAGGATGGCAGTGCCCACATAGGTCACCCAAACCTTCAGTGCCCCAAGGTTTCTTCATGTCTACAAGCCTACAAGCTACATGCCTACAAGCCCTACTGGTTCAGCCATCCCTCCCTTGGATTGTCAACAAACACTCATGAGAGAGAGGAATTCGCTAGATGTACAAGCAGGACATGGTCAAAGGCCCTCACCTTCATAAGCTTGAACTCTAAAAGGCAGATGACAAGCAAGTTGGTTGCTACAAGTGACACCGACTATCTACCACAAGTGACTGAACTTTCTAGGTCATGGATCTATGTAATATCTATGCTTTTCAAGGCACCAACCATGTGTAGCCATCAAGCACTGAAGAAGAATGTGGAGCTGTTTGGGGAGAAACAGCAGATCCTGCAGACAATTTTCACATTTTGAAATTCAATATGAAATCAGTATATTACTGATTGATCTACAGCAGCACAACTTACTCAGGAATTCATCCCAGTCCACCTGCAGTAGAAATAATTTTCCCTCCCTTCTACATCAGATATGTGAGAAATCACCATTATGGACCTTTGGACACACTAACCAACTGGCCAAATCAGAGTGTGAATCTTTTTGCTGGAATCTGAATCATGGGTCCACCGAAATCTTGAGGGTTCAAGGACAACATGTTCAGTGGAAATTTTTGGTATTGGGCAGGAGCAAGTTGTCTAACCTCTGCAAACCAACACTGAACACTTCTCTCTAGGAAGAAAACTATATTCCCACTAAAATTCTCCCATGCATTTCCTTCCTACTGTTTTTAACCAAAAGACAATAAAAACAAAACCACCGCACTAGATATGATTGCCCAATACAGAAACCAAGCAACAGGGGCCCAGATGATTATATATTTGCCATTTTTACTCCCACCCTCTCTTCTAGGAGAGTGAATAATTCCAGAGCAAACACACAGTATTAAAAATACACTTAAGGGGCCGGAGAGATAGCATGGAGGTAAGGTGTTTGACTTTCATGCAGAAGGATGGTGGTTCGAATCCCGGCATTCCATATGGTCCACTGAGCCTGCCAAGAGTGATTTCTGAGCATAGAGCCAGGAGTAACCCCTGAGCGCTGCCGGGTGTGACCCCAAAACAATAAATAAATAAATAAATAAATAAATAAATAAATAAATAAATAAATAAATGCTCTATAGGGGCCAGATAGCATGGAATAAGGTGTTTGCTTTGCATGCAGAAGGACGGTGGTTCCAATCCCAGCATCCCATATGGTCCCCCCAAGCCTGCCAGGAGAGATTTATGAGCATAGGGCCAGGAGTAACCCCGGAGTGCTGTCGGGTGTAACCCAAAAACAAAACAAAACAAAACAAAAATACACTTGAAATACATGTAAAAATCTATCTTTCCTATTAGAAAAGTAAGCCCCCCACTGATTCTGCCACAGGAGAGATAGGGAGGATCAACATAAGACTGACAGTCCCTTGGGCCAGAGAGATAGCATGGAGGTAAGGCATTTGCCCCCTCAGTCCCTTGTGCCTGACATACATATGCTTTTCCAGTTCTTGCTAGTTTCTACTAGAGAGACCACTCCAGTACCATAAGCTGTGTTCAACTTACTGACTGTCAAGCCTCCATGTCTAAAGGGAATAATAGAAGTAGTCCGAGGTGCTATCTGGGAGAAAATGTTGTATTCTTTATAATATGGGAGTATAAAGTAATATACACAGACTTAACTTCCACCAATATGTACTGATTTTACCTGCATCTCAAATCCAGCACTCCCTTTTCCTCAGAAGATGTGTAATCATCCTTGTTTTCCAGGGGCCTCTAGAGAAGGGGAACAGAAGCTTCATGGAACAGCCAGGACAGTGTCCCATAAATGAGTTTAAAAATAAGAAGCCCATTATCTAGAGCAGCCATGGTTTGCATCTCGGCATTTGCGACTCAAGTTTTACAGGCCAAACTCAACTAACCGAAAATTTCTCCCGTGATAAATTTATGCAGAACTCAGTGTGGGGGCTTCACTTTTAACGTTTCTTTTTCTCCACTGATGTATAGCTTCAAAACAAGGCACCTCAAAATGTAATGGCTTCAAACATTGGCTTATCTGTTCTCTCGATTCTATAGATGAGATCAACAGATGGCTGGACCTCTCTCCCTACAGGGCTGTATTCCCTTACTGATTGCTGACTTCAATCAGTTCTTTATCTCTCACCAAGGTGTTTGACCCTTTTTGACTGGTGGGAAGGCTTCAGGGAGCCCAGGAGACACCTGCAGTGATATTAACATTGACAGTGCAGGTCAGTGGTTTGGTGCTAAGGCCTAGTGATGCAATGCTGCATAGGCCTAGTGCTAGGAAACACCAAGTCCATATCAGACTTGCTCAGACTATACATCATGGTGTTTGGGGGAATCATTGGGTGCTGTGATCTGACTTAGAGCCTCCCAGCTACCAAGCATGTGCTCTACCCTTTTGAGCTATCTCCCCAACCCCAAAAGTTTGTTGTCTTAGTAGACATTTTTTTCAATTCAAGTCCCACACTGCTGCTGAGGCCATCATGCTAAAAAGCAAAAGCTTTCATGTTCTAAACATAACCGTTAGTTGCCTTGACTCTCTTAATGCAACATGTTTATTCTTCTATCAAAGCCCACATGTCTGCATTTATGTGTTTTTGCATTACTAAAGATCATCTTGTTCTCCTGTATTTACACAGGATCTAATGTGACCCCTGATATAAAGTAGTAGTTACATTAATGTTTAAAGAATAAATGAGTGACTATCAAACTTTACAAAATTAGATATCTTGGGGCTGAAGCAATGGCATAGCAGTAGGGCATTTGCCTTGCACGCAGCTGACCTAGGATGGACCATGGTTCAATCCTCCGGCACCCCATATGGTCCCCCGAGCCAGGAGCGATTTCTGAGCACGTAGCTAGGAGTAACCCCTGAGCATCAATAGATGTGGCTCAAAAAATAAAAATAAAAAATTAGATACCTTGGGTAAGAAGTTCCTTTTTCTTTCTCTTATTATGAAGAGATTCTCTGTCCAATCACATTAAAAGCTTATGACTCTCAACTGCATAGAAAAAAATGGAAGCTATCTTTTCCATTTCTTCTTTTCAACTGAAGAAATAACTATTAAAAGATCGGCCCAGAAAAACAGTACAATAAGTAGGATACTTGTCTAGCACACAGCCGGCTCAGGGTTCAATCCCCAACCACCACAAACTCTGCCAGGAGTGATCTGTGAGCACTGCCAACTTATGTCCAAAAGCAAATAAATAAAGTATATTTTTAAAAATAAATAAATATTAAGTAATATAAATAAGGCATTAAACAGAGTATTTTTCTCTTAAATTAAAGGAAAAGAAGGTCCTAGTCCTAGACCATTGAAGAGAATGTATAACATGACTGAGAAAGTATTCCTCATTGTTAAAAGACCAATTTCAGCAAGATTCTTGGTCTTTGTTATGAATATCCTCACACTGTCCTCTAGATTTCCCAGAAGCCTTCAGACCTGCCCATAATAACTCATGTCACCCTAAATAAGGCAATGATCTGAACAGTTCTCCATTTCTGTACCTAAAATAAGTCTATGTCAGGTAGAGAGGCCCCATCGTTTCCCTGACAACATGGTTTGTACTATGGGTTTCCAGCAACGGCTATTTCTAAACACAAGAGTCAGAAGAACTGCCTGGTGATAAAATGGATTAGTTCATAAACCAAGATTTGACACACTGAATGAAAATTTTCAGGAATTCATGCTATGAGGAATAGTATTTCCAAGACCACTCTGCAAATACTGCTTTGGAATGAATGAATGAATGAATGAACTGGAGAATGAGCTTAACTTGGATGCCTACTGGACAGGTGATAGGCGTGGCATAAACTCTAAGCACCCAAGCCCAAGCCTGGTAGAAATTCTTAGCCCCAGTGTCCTGCACCTTCCTGACTCTTTCCAGTCTCACCATGCTTCCCCCTCCAAACCCTTCTTAGTGCCAAGGTACCTCTTCAAAGCCCTGAACTTACCAGATTTGTCAGACCCCAAGGTGAACCTCTGCACCATTCTCCACCTTCCACGGGTCCCATATCCCAGTGAAATAAGCACCTGTGAATTATACATGCTGGGAACATCTTCTCCAGAAGGACATATGTTCCTTTCAGACAAGGACCAAGATGTAAGTGCCTCACTGCTCAGCCTCCTGTTCGCCAGAACTACTGATGGATGGATGGAATGAATGAAGGAGGTAGGAACCAAGGTCAGCAAGGTCCAGCATGAACATAGTGAAACAAGTCTGTGCTTAGAGCCCCCTCCCTGCCTGCTTCTACATGAGACACAGAGAGCTGGGCCCCAGCAGTGACTGAGGGGCTGAAGGAGGCTCTCTGAAAACTTGCGGTGGAGCCACTTTGGTGGAGCTGAGGAAAACTCTTAAAAGCAAAGAACTTTTCTAAGAGAGGCATGTTTTCCCATCATGTCTGTGAATCAAAGTCAGCTCAAATATGAGAATATTTCTGGGAGATAAATATGCTATGGAAAGAGGGAAACAGCTGTTCAGGGAGCTAGTGAGTGAAACAAAAGGAGTGAAGAGCTTCATTCCAGACAGCTAGCTGTCATCCACCCTCTTCCTCTACAACCAGGGACCATCTGCCTGTCACTTGTTCCTCCATCTACAAGCAGGACATTGGTCTTTTTTTTTTTTCCTCAGGAGCCTCAAGACTTTGAGAAGGCGGGGTGCTTTCACATTAAAACATCACTCACCCACCCACTCTCCAATCCATCATCCTCCTTGGAAATCCGAATTCCCACTAACGCCAAGCTCACCCTCACCCTGCCCTGACCTCCCCACCATGCATTTACACAGGTGCAGGCACAAGGCTGCAGAGTGGGCTAGTGAAGATGGAGGAGGGCAGATAAGGGAGGTCAAAGGGAAGGGGAGTCTGCAAGGACCACGCCTGCTCCTCTTCTAGCACCTCTGTAGTTCGCCTGACAAGAGCCCGCCACCATTAAAGGGCTTTTCACACCACTGAGGCAAAGCAGGCGGGCCCCTCCAGCTGTTCAGCAGCTGGAATCACTTCTGTTGTTTGAGTTAGGAGAGGCCTGACCTTTGTCACCCCACCCCACTTCCTCCCCAAGGGAAGAATTCAATGGTTACCCCATCCACCCTATCTACTTAGCTTTCCCCCCTTCCTATAGCCCCCACAGGGTGATCAACCGTTCAGGGTCTGAGCATCTTTATCAGACTCGCAGGCCTCTGCACCCCATTTTCCCTCATTGGCACCTGGTAAGGCCTGCGAGTCTGATAAAGGTGCTCAGACCCTGGATGGAAAGAGTATGTTTGTTAAAACTCAACAAGGGTCTAAGACATGAAGGGGTGGGGGGGTGGGGGGCTTCCCACCCACTGATTCTATCTACAGTCACATTCGTGCCCCTGGCACCCTGGAAAGCAGGTGTAGAGAAAGTGGGGTAAGTGCCCAGATAACATAATCTCCAGAAAACAAAGCATTGTTTTAAGTAAAAGAAGCAACTCACTATAATATTCATTTATATGACCTTCTGGCAAAGGGTAAACAATTCTATAGAAAATGAGACCAGTGATTTCAAGGACTGAATTAGCACAGGAGAATGAGACAATGGTCAGGTAGAAATAGTCTCATTCCATCACCATGATGGTTCTGCTCCCATATGTGTTTGTTAAAAACTCTTAAAAATACAGACCACATAAGCCTACTGTTTGCAAATCCCATTTAGGACCAAAAAACTTAAAACTAAAGACAAAGAATTCCAAAGAATATTTATTTTTAAGGGACATCAGGCCTCCAAAATTAATCCAAGTAGTTTCTAGATGCAGTGGTCCTCAAACTATGGCCCTCGGGCCACATATTGTATTTGTATCTGTTTTGTTTCTTCATTGCAAAATAAGATATATGCAGTGTGCATAAGAATTCTTTCATAAGTTTTGTTTTTACTATAGTCAGACCCTCCAATGGTCTGAGGGACAGTGAACTGGCCCCCTGTTTAAAAAGTTTGAGATTTCTTCACTCACTTCTTTCAATTGCTAGGCATCATGCTAGGTGCATTGGAGGTTATAAAAATAAATAAGAAGAAAGCTCCTCCTCTTTCCCCATGATCCCAAAGCTGGTCTGGTAGCAAAAATTGATACGTATACAAAGAACTCCTTTGAAACATTTTTCTAAACTAGTCAGCAAGAAGCAAAGGCTAACTCATAACCAAACAAAAGGAGAAAACATGTGAAAATGGTATGACTGGAAACCCAAGTGAGATGACTAATTCTTACTCAACAAAATGGCAGGGGTGATCAGAGGAGTGGAGGAATAAGGAGAGTTATTTTGTCCAGCTAAGAATGACTAAGATCCAGAGATGCACTAAGTACCAGGATAGAGTAGAGGACCCCACATTGCATCGTTTCTCAGATGCAAACAAGGACCTCTCATGCAAACATCCCTGGACAAGTAGTTATAATCAAGATGGTATTCCAATGGTTTCAAACCTTTCTACATTAGAACTGGTCTGCAGAGCAGTGGTTGAAGAAGGCTGGGGTTAAAGGATGAAGTTCATTCAAACTGGAAGGACTCAAGAGGTCACTTCAGAGAAGAGATCATAGCCTGGGTTGTCAGGGATTTCCACGAACAGGAAGGAATGCCTCAAGTACTGTCATACGCAAGAACAAGAAGTACACACAAATGAGGAAGCAAACTCATTTCAACAGATAGTTTAGAAATTCCCATTTATGGGAGATACAAGTCTTTAGGTCCTAGTTGGGGTTGAGATCATGGGGGAGTTTCAAACTCCCACTTATTCTTTTTTTTAAGAATCAGAAGAGTGAAGGAAACACATGCCCAATTCAGCTCTGAGCCTTAAAAATCCCATGAAGGGTTGTGCAAGACAATAGAGTCAGATTCAATGGTGCCCAGAGCTGAGCAGAGCAAGAAGAGAAATGAAGAAGAAGGTTCATGTGTTGAACCATGTCACAACTCATCTATCAGTTGCCCACAAGTATTGTGGACTTGTGTGGGTAAGGACCTACTTCTGGGTGACAGCTTTCTTCCTGGGAGCTAGTTATCCCAGGAACCCCCCCCACATAATTAAACAAATGCCACCTGAGGAAAGAAGCTAAAACAAAAGTACTAAGAAACTAGAAACTATCAGGAAAGAATAAGGCTATGCCCCTTGGGGATATTCTCCATCATGGCCCTGATGGCCTTCCATGAGGATCAAAAGGGGAAAAAAGGTTCACACACACACACACACACACACACACACACACACACACACACACACACACCCCTGGACAAGGAAATAGGAGAAAGGGAAGCCATATGAAGATAAAGATATATATATATATTTCTTTAAATGAATAGACTCATCCACCTAATGACCCCTGAAACACTCCTGAAAGCACATCAGGCCTCCAGCTTTCCCACTGGAAGTGGGAGGCATCTATTTTTATTTCCTGCTTGCCCTCCCCAGTCCCTGGATATAAGTCAGCAGAATTCTAAAGCCAGGTCATGGAGAAAGTCACCTGCCCAACCCCCGATCATTCCTCAAACCCTGCCACCAGCATCAATAAAACTCCCCTCTCTCCAAATCAAATAAACAGAACACTCTCTGGAACCTGTATTTTTTTTAAGTTCTCTCATCCTAATAGCACTGGGGAGGAAAAAAAAATAAGGATCAGGTTGATCACCTTAACAAGAGCAACAAATGATCTTATATTTGTGGGGCTTCCAAGAGATTACAAGACGTACTCATGCTTAAATGAGATTACAAAAGAGATCACAGACTTAGGGACAACTTAAACATGATAGAGAAGGTGTTCCAAAGAACCTCTTTGGTTCTAAGTGTCTTGTCTGAAAACCCCAGAGCAAGCGCATGGAAGAATAAGGTTGGCTTCCTTAGTACTGTCCCTCAACCTGGAGAGAGTAGTAACAAGTTCTGGCTAGTAAAGTGGCTTCTTACAAGGTCATTCTGCACATTACTACAAGATTTGTCCAGAGACATACTCCAGGTTTTCACTGACTACTACTAAGAAAGAAACTATCTAGTATGTCACTGAGTGTCCTGGCAATGGGGTCAAGCATCTACTGCTTACCACAACTACCCCGCCTGACTCTGTCCCCAACACCACAGTAACACTTTGAGCCCAGAGATATGTGACATGTATTGGAGGAAAGAAGCAAACATGTAGCTTAGGACTGAGACTAATGACTAAGAGAAGCATCAGAGGGGGTGTTCTTAACCCAGCTGGGTTAAGTGCTCATGTGAACTGGTGAACAAGGTCATGGGCTCCCCCAGTGGACAAGATCCCCAAACAGAAATGCTTTCATGGTCAAATTGCTGAGATTCTAGACACAGTGAGAGCAAAATCTAAAAAGAGTGTTCAAATGATCCAAGATCACTTGGAGAGATTCTGAGCTCACACAAGAGCTATTTTAGGCTTAGGTGACAAAGAGACACAGAAATGAGGCAGGTCCTTCTCCCCACTTCTGCATGAAACACAGCCCCATTCTGCCAACTGCTTCAACTGCTTTGGCAGTAAATGGAGATAGTTCCATTGGCACAGATGCAGTGTTCTCATGATAGGCATTGCCAGCAATGAGGTTCCTTTGGGCAATGGGGAAAGTTATGACTAGTTAGTGAAAATATTTAAAGCACCCCCAAAGAAGATACGTTGTGCCCCTCAGGGGGATTTCTACTTAAGCAGATTGGGAATCTTGGTAGTATTATAAATTTGAGATTATAGGCAAACACAGTGCCATTTTGAAATTCTAATCACAAGTACATTAAAAATACCATGAAGATAGACACTAATAGTGTCTCAGGTCTACTTAGCAGAATAGAAGGGTTAAGACAAGCAACCTCAACTTTGAGAAGAATTCTCAAAGACCAATGGAAGATTCAAAGATAGATTTTCCAAAATGGCAACAAGCTATATGGCTATCAGACTCCCAGGACATATGGCCACAAGACACTCAAAATATGCTCTTCTTTAGTAACTCAGGAACCGAAGAAAAGTTGATCCAGAGAGGGTGGAGAGATTGAGGGAAATGGGTATTCTCCCAAATGAAAGAGCTACTCCAAGTGAGGCTAAAATATCCATTGTACACACACACACACACACACACACACACACACACAAACACACACACACTTGTGCACACATGCATACATTTACATACATTCATATACTCAGGGGACACTTAATGATACATCACTAGCTTTTGTTCATGAATTCTGGGTCAAGAATTAAATGAGGGCTGGAAGGACCAGCCCACAATATGAAGCTTACCACAAAGAGTAGTGAGCGCAGTTAGAGAAATAACTACACTAACAACTATCATGACAATGGTAGTGAATGAGATAAATAGAAATGCTTGTCTCGAAGAAAGGCAGGGAGTGAGGGAGGAGGGAGATGGGAGACATTGGTGGTGGGAAGGCTGCACAGGTGAAAGGGGGGTATACTTTTTATGACTGAAACCCAACTACAAATACGTTTTTAATTATGGTTCTTAAATAAAGATATTATTTTAAAAAAAAAGAATAAGAAAGACTAAGTTGTTCACTAAGTTACTTAGAAAAATAATAGCACTGAAAATAATTGTATGTCACTCCTAGGTAAACCTGCTTTTGGTTAGATGTAGTCCTTACACTCCATACACATGGTTACTAAAGAGATCACTAGAGATGCTACTTAATGAACTTCACCCCCTATCAGATACCTAAATGATCACACGCACTCTCTTGGTCCTTTCTTCTCATGGGCCAGTTTCGCCATGTGAGCATCCACCACTCTGATTCCTGTCCCCACCCTTCCCACTTATAGGCCCCCCTGCATCCTGGCTGGTAGAGAAGGCCCAAGTGCCCAGCAAGCCTGAGTCATTTTCCCTGGATGGCAGACCCTCATCTTGGCCCTCTCTCCTTTTCAACTTTTTAGCATGTCGCCTGGAACTTCCCAGTCAGATACTTAGCTCTCTTGCTGTTACCATGGTTAGTTTTCTAGTCTTCAAAAACATGTGCGGACCAGAAAGGTAACTCACCCAACTGAGCACATCCTTTGGGTGCAGGCAGCCTGCATTTCATCCCTGACACTTCATATGGCCCCCCACGAAGTACACCAAGAGCAACACTCCATCACAGAACTCAGAATAAACCCCAAGCACCAGGAGCGTGGGGCCCCCCAACAAAAACAAAACATTTGTGCACTTGAATACTTCGCGATGAGTCCTACAGCTTTTCCCACTTACGACTCCCCATATCGCAGCAGAAAGGGCTCCAACAGCCTACTTCCCACACACATACAGCCCACCCAAGATAAAAGACTTCCACACAAATCCTAAACATAGCCAAAAGAAGCTGCTGAAGTATTACCCCCTCCCAGCCCCTGTTCATTATTCCACAGTTCCATCACAACTACATGGCAGACTTGCAAGTCATGAGGCCTCTCAGGAAGGGAAAGGTCGGCGGAAGGCAAGATATGACGACCAACAGGCAGGGTCCAGCCTGGAACCCTCACGCAGTGGAGTGACTTGCATTGACAAGGGAGATAGGAGAGGAAGAAACCCTTTATCCCAGCACTTGAGGAAATCCACTCCCTCACAGCACTAAGCCCCAGGGATGAAAGCTGAGCAAGTACAGACTCAAACAAACAGGAGAGGAAATCCTAGTCTTGCTCTAGCATCAAATTATGCTGGGGCTTCTCAAGAGTGTTCCCTTTCAGTGCTGTTTCCACCGTCATCTGGAGATCCTGCTGTCCTATGACAGACCTTCATTGGGCAAACAGACCAGCTTTTTACATACACGCATGGACACACATTTATGGATACACACATATAGACATACACACAGAGCTTAAAATTCACTTACAGAAAAAAAAGAAGAAGAAATGGCTTGGCCTATGTGGGGCTTCCCTAGGTCACACACAAGCTGGTCTCGTCATCCCCCTCTTGGGCTGAAAAGCCCACCCCCGTCTTGTGTCGTGCAGACAAGGATTAATTGCTGCTGTCCAGAGCCCAGTTTTATGTCTTGCTTCACACAAGTGTGAGGCTGTTCTGAGCAGGAGAGCAATCCTGTTGACCCACGCTGGGCCAAGGAAAAGTAAATACAGCCTTGTCACATTCTGCAGGCAGGAATGGAAGAAGGTCAGCAAGAAAACCAAAGAAAGAAAGCAGTCCTGAGGGAGAGAAAGAATGGTTCTACCATTTTCCAACTCTTTTTGTTCCTGGCCTCAAGGAAAAGTCTTAAAAAGGATTAAAAACCTATAATTCACTTTGAGCATCTTTTTCTTGTCATCCAGATGCATAGCACCCTAAGTTGGCATTTCCTTCAAACAGTGGATGGATGAGGCCACCATTTTGAAGCTCATTGGTCTCTTCAACAGAGTGGCTCCAGGCAGTGAGCAACCTAGCAGAAAGGAGCAAGCAGGGGTAAATTCAGTCCAGAGAACCTATGGGGGTTATTGCATGAGTGGGCATACTCCCAAGGAAGGGGCTTCAAGGGCTTTCAGACATAAATGACAGAATCCATGAAAACTCAACATGAGTTGAGAGATAAAATGGGAAGTGATTTGCACTTGATTTGCATCTTGTAGATCCATTTTGAATCCCAACACTGCATCTGGTCCCCTGAGCACTGTTAAGGTCACTCCTGAGGGAGTAGCCCCTGAGCACTGCTAAGTGTGGCCTCAGAGCAAAATAAAAAGGAACTTAGCTCCAAAAGCTTCTCAAGACCAAGGACATGCATTGGCCAAGGAAATGCTTACAGAATAAAATTAAATAAAACCAGGGT
Organism: Suncus etruscus; assembly: GCF_024139225.1. NCBI lineage: Eukaryota > Metazoa > Chordata > Mammalia > Eulipotyphla > Soricidae > Suncus > Suncus etruscus. The sequence goes on along the minus strand of NC_064850.1, from coordinate 14,173,622 downwards.
ACAACATCAATATATTTATAGAGAAATAGATATCTAGGTATATGTGTTTGTGCATTGTAGAGATACACACATAGAACATGTGTCATATTCAGATGACCCTTAAACGAGATGCAATTCCATGGCTTTAAGGCAGTAGATAATAGAATGCTTGGTTATCCCCACTACAATTTGATACCCCCACTTGCAATATCCTGGACCTTGATTTCAGAAAAGCCCCTTTCCCCACCCCAACACCACCAAGAATTTCAAACTCAGAGGATTCATATCTCTCAAGGTTGACCATCCACATCCATAGCTGCTTCAGCCTCAGCTCAAATAACTCATATTCACAGTGGGATGAAACCATGAAGAGGAGACACATGTCCAGGAAACGCCAACTGGATGGTTGTTGTTTTTAATGTGCGTTCTAAATCAACCCACACAGTTTAAACCCAGGGTATTCTGGATTCAACTGTACAGATGTGAATCATCCCCCACCTCCCGCTGGAGTGAGAGAGGGAAGACAGGAAAGTAGACAGAAGGGGATGTCTGGCTTTTCCTTCAAACTTTCCCTTCTTTTCCAAGGTTCCTACTGCAATATGTACCCTTTAAAGAGGATAAGGTCAACATACCCACAAGACTCCAAATAGATTGACTCAATCTTGCCTCTTAAATGTTGCCACCAAGGCTCCACCTGAAACTGAGTTGTCACTGCAGGAACACAAAGGTTCCTCACAGAGATGAGGGTACCCATCTCACACTGGCCTTGGCCCTGGCAGAGACTTGTTCTCTCTGCAGGTGGGAGCAGAGAGTGTTTTCCAGAAACTCAGATCACACTTACTGTTCTGTATCTCATGAAGTGGGGACAGTTCAAGTAAGCTACATGACTAAAAGGGCCTGCAGGGCCAAGGTGAGCTCTTGACAGCCCCTAGTTACTAGGAAGCCTCTCTTCTTTGATTCTGATAGCAAAGCAACACCATCCACTGTTTTTGTTGTTGTTGTTGTTGTTGTTTGTGGAAGGGCTCTAGGCTTCTGAGATCTGGATGAACTCAAACCTTCCCAACCACAGCAAGTACCTGGGTTGGCCAGCAGCATGCAGCAAGCTCTCAAGATATATCTGTGTCCAGTGTAAGCATCAGATGGCAGGGTGGCAAGGCGTGGGGCTATGTGGACATAGGAGAGACTCTGGTAAGAGTAAAAACCACATGCCTTGGGGCCAGAGAGATAGCACAGTAGTAGGGCATTTGCCTTGCACACAGCCAACCCAGGACAGAAGGTGGTTTGAATCCCATATGGTCCCCTGTGCCTGCCAGGAGCAATTTCTGAGCGCAGAGCAAGGAGTAACCCCTGAGTGCTGGTGGGTGTGACCAAACCAAACCAAACAAAACAAAGCAAAACGAAGAAAATCACATGCCTTCATAGAGAAGAGAAAACACAGCAGGTAGAGCACTTGCCTTATTGGTAACTAACTCAGGCTTGATCCCCAAGATACCTTGACCTGCCAAGAGTGATCCCTAAATAAAGAGCCAAGAGTAAGCCCTGAGCACAGATGGGTGTGGTTCAAATGACACCACTCCCAAATGAGGTCTGGAAGGACACAAAGCTTCAGATAGAGAGGGCAGAGGAAGACAGAGCCAGCTAGCTGCCCATTCATCTATTCAGAAAGATTTCTGCCTAGAAAATAGGAGTTTGCTTACATTTACTTCCCAGCAGAAAAAATATCAAACTAGCAAAGCCAATTCCTATCCTGGCTCCACCACCTGCCAAGTTCATTTTATAAAAAAGAGTGTTTCTAACCCCTCTCTGAGCCATCACCTGGGTACATGGCATGGTGGACACTGATCTTTGAACTCCTGAGCTGGACTATCCTATGTCTTCTACTTCACAGACAAATGATGTCCCTGGAGGTCCTTGACAGCGCCAAGTTACAGAGTTGGATCCCAGGCGCAGATCTCAGAGTCAAGGTGAGCCAAAGCAGGTTGGACCACCCAAGTGGAGAAAACTCCCTGAAAAAGTTTCTTGGCCTGATTCACAACACAGCTGCCCCCGCCCCTGACATAAGACAATTCCATTCCTGAGCTGATCCCCCCAAAAAACAGACTGACTAACCTAAAATAAAAAGAACTGAAAGAGAGATTCACAAAGTACTCAGACCAATTCCCAATGCTGTTCAGGCTGTCGAGTTCCAGGACTGACCATCCTCCGACCTGACCTCCTAGTAGGGTTATGTACTGGAGACCTTAGTCTGGGTCTTGTATAGAAAACATTTCCTCTCTGAAGGACAGAAAAAGGTGACTTCCAACTATACCTTTTTACCTCAAGAGAGGCTCTTTTCTAAGTTCTCCTGAGTGTTAAAATATTTCCAAAAAGGATATCTAAAGAAGAAGCTTCTTGGCTTTAAATAAATACTTCATGCCAGATCCCAATCTATTGGTATCTGCAATTCACCAGAAAACTATTTTAAAGCACAAGATTTTAGTGCACAAGTTCCAAAGGGAAAATGATTGTATTTCTCTAAGACTATAAAACACCTAATTGCATAGCTAAAATTTCAAAGCTCACTAAAAGAGTTTGAGGGGGAAAGATCAATGCACAAACAAATCTGGAGGGGGACAGTTCCACTAATAGTATGATTTCAGTGGGTCAGAAACAATGCAAGGCATTAGGTAGATTTTTTCTTTTTTTTGGTTTTTGGGTCACACCCGGCAGTGCTCAGGGGTTACTCCTGGCTCTATGCTCAGAAATCGCTCCTGACAGGCTCAGTGAACCATATGGGATGCTGAGATTCGAATCACCATCCTTCTGCATGCAAGGCAAATGCCCTACCTCCACACTATCTCTCTGGCCCATTAGGTAGAAAATTTTTAAGTGATCCTATCAACAGCACAAAAGTAAAATATGTACCCACTCTGAAGATGAGAAAATTGAGGTTGGCAAATCTGGCAGTTACTCAAGGCCACATAATCAGAATCCAAATAAAGATTGATTAACACACTATAATAATCAAAGCAAAGAAGAACCAAAGAATCAAGGAGTCGGGAGTCCTTACAGTTAACCAACTAGATTACATAGAAATCCCATTCTTTTAAAATGTCCCTTTTATGTGGCTATGTTCTTCTCAAATCCTACCCTAACACACTCTCACCTTCTGCTACCCAACCTCTTAAAGAGCTAAGCAGGTAAAGGGGAGGAAGAGGACTAAAGTTCATTGGCCATAACTCCTGGAACATTATAAAATAAAAATGCATAAGTTGTGCGATCACCCACATGCCATATTTCTAACCCCTTAGGTGGATGGGTCTTAAGAAGCAGGGAAGCAGGGACGAAATAATAATAAGCCAGTCAGGAAAGGATGATGATGGTGTCTGTGGCCTTTTGCCTCCTGCTCTCTGTCTGAGCCAAAAAGCCAGAACTCCTCCCTCTTAATTAAAACCAATTCCCAAGTGGGGGGGGGTAGGTGTTGGAGGAGGGAGATTAAGTAATCCAGGTGGATTTTTACATATCAAAAGAGAGATTTGCAAAAAGAGGAAGATGGGAACACCTTTGTTAGCAATTTCCTTCTACAGGGTTTTACTGCACCCCATCTGCCCACCTTACAAGGCTGGCTTAGGGGCCAGTGTTACAGCTGCTTACTAATATGGAAAGGAATAAATATGGGGGACAAAGTTCAGAGCCAAACGCCATCCTATTAACTGCTGTGATGGGGGAAGGGCTGTCCTCATTAATATGGAGGAGACAAAAGGATTCACCCAAGCTAACTAAACACCCCAACTGTCAGCCAGTTGTAATGTTTTTAACAGAACCCAGATTGAGCCTTTCCTGGAATTCAGCAGAGAAGGCGATGTTTGGGGGGAACTTCTGTTCCAGCTGAAATGCAGAACAGCATGGATGGCACTACTGCAAGCAGGCAGACCCTACTTCCAGCCCCATCAACAACACCCTCAGAGACTTGTTTACCTCATCCATTAGGAAAGTGTAGCAGTTCTACTACCCAAGGTTGCAGGTAAAACAGAGGTGGGGGCCACAGAAATAGTTCAGTGGTCAAGGACATATGCCTGTATGTGTAAGGAGCCAAGTTACAGCCCCAGCACTAATGGTTTCCCAGCACTGCCAGATATGGCTTTGGTGCCCCCAATAATATGGGTCCAAGAAATACTATATCACTCTGCATGTGCATTGAACTTATCAGCCCAGTTGGTCAAGTAATAGCAGGAGTGGCAGGCCACAGGGGACCCCTGAGAAGTTTTTGGAGCACCCCCCCCATCAAGAAAATAAAGAGTAGTTGGATCATGAAAGTTTCTGATAAACCTTACATATTATTATTTTATTACTTCTTTTATCAACTAAATCAGCATCTCCAAGCTGCATTGCAAAACTCCACAAAGTCTCCCTGAAGATCCTGGGGATTGGTTTGCCAACAAAGTGAAACTCTGGGTATTCTAGGAGATAGCCAATTCTCTCTGAATCTTACATTTATTATAAGAGTACATTTGTTTCTAATTTCATATTCCAGTGATTTTCAACCCATAGCAGTATCATCAAGAGCCATGGCAGAAAGAAATGGAAAATATTTAAGTTCTAAAAGGTTACAAATTAAAATACAGCACAACTGTTATTAACTTGAATCAAAAACGTCTCCTGTTGCTTCTATGGAGAGGACGACGAGAATTTTTTTTCCCAAAGGGAGGCTGATGTTATTACATCCCACACTAGCCATCCAACCTCCCACTAAGTAAATATCCAAAAGACTTTATTTCAAAATGCCTCCTGTTTAACAAGGTCTTTCGCTCACTTTGGCCTTGAAGCCAAAGAAGATGTTTACATCACAGGTTTAACGTAAGCTCAAAACTTTTTCTTAGAGAATCCCTTTGCAATCCATCACTATTGGGCCTCTCATACCACAGATGACATGAGCTAGTCCATTCTAAACTTTTATGCTGCACATCCTAAGCGCATATCACCCTGCACATGCTAAAAATATGTTCACAGTCATGTACAAGTCACATGTCTTCAGGAAATAGGAAAGTGGTCCAGGCTGGTCCATATTTGTACATCTTAACTCGGATTGCTCAAAACTCATGGAGAGGGGGAGCTGGAGTGATACCATAGTGGTACGGCGTTTACCTTGCATGTGGATGACCCAGGACAGACCTGGGTTCAATCCCTGGCATCCCATATGGTCTGCCAGGAGCAATTTCTGAGTGCAGAGTCAGTAGTAACCCCTGAGCATGCTGGGTATTGCCCAAAAACAAACAAAAATAATTTTTAAACTTCATGAAGAAACAATGACTAATGGGGAAGTCGACTCACCATCCCCCCAAATGTCAGTCCTGTCAAAGAACCTTTGCGTACTTCCTCCCCCACCACCCCCACCCCTGTCATCACTACCACTCCAGCGGTTCTCTGCCCTCCAGCATAAGGGGTTTCCCAAACACCAAGCCCACCCTGGTCCCACAAAGCAGCCTTTGAATGAATAGAGGAGAGGCGACTGCTGAATGCACCTAATCCGACCATTGAGTGCCCGAGAAGGGGCTGCACCTGTCCGAACAAAGCTCCTCGGAAGCCCAAGTGGGCTCTGAAAGGTCCCTGTGGTTCCCGTTGCCCCTTGCATCCTGGCTCTTTTGTAGCTGCCTTTGTTTCTGCATCCACTCTTCCTTCCACCCAGGCCTTCCTCCCAAAAGGAGACAAAGAAAAGCCTGGGAGCAGAGTGCAACAGTGCAGCTGGCTGACTAGAAGGACTCCCCACAGAAACACCCAAAACAGTGGAGAAAGGCCACCCCCTGCATAGGCACTGGGTTCCAGCTTCCAGGCTGCCAATCTTCTAGGAAATGCATCCTCACTTCCAGCTCACGCCTCCCCAGTAGGGCTCTGCCGGAAGCCCACTGTGCAGGAATTGCTTCCTGTGCTTCCAGAAAAGCATCTGAGCAAAACAAAGCAACCCCTCGGCCCTGGCTAGCCAGCCTGCTTTTGGGAAAACATCAAAAGAGTGTTATGAAAGGGTGTATCCAACCCGGCAAACTTGCAGGTACCCAATAAACCAAGGGTATGTCCAGCAGCTAGATGCTGAACAGCTCAAATTTCAGGTGACAGGCTTGTCACACCCCTCTAGCTGGGGGAGCTCCAGGATAGGCAAAAAGATGCCTGCAAGCTCTGACCCTACCCAAGCTGATGTACTCCTCCCCATGGCATGCCTCTCTTCCCACCCCTTCCACTCACTTCAATGACACCCGGGATTGAAGAGCAGAGAGAAAAGTGGAATCGTCCTAACCCAGGACTGGGTCTGAAGTCGAAAGACAGATTCCAGACTGAAATCTGGGGTCAGCAGACTGAAGATGGGAATTGGAGGCTGGCCATTTCTTCCCTGTGCCCCACTTTTCTCTGGAAAAACATCTGCCACCATTCCCATCCCCCTGGCCAGCAGCATTCCTCAGGACTCTGGGTTTTCACAAGATGGCACAAGACAGAGTACTGCTCCCACCTCCCTCAATTACCCTTTTTATGTATTTATTTGGGGGAGTGTGGGTGGTTTGAGGTCACAGAACAGTGCTTGGGGGCTAGTTGCTTGGCTGGTTGCTTGGAGGTGACTCCCAGTTGTGCTCAGGGAGTGCTTGGGCACTGAGTACTGTTGGCAATGGACCCTGGGCCTCTGGCATGTCCCTCCTGCCCTTCGGTCCTTTGAGTCATCTCCCAGGCCCCGGCTGCCCTTTCGCAACATCTCACGGCTCTCTAGAAATCCCTTTTTAAATCTAACTTAAATCTTTCCTGCATGATTTCTCGTCGGTCGACTCACTCCACTATTTTCTGAGGCCTACTCAGAGCTTGAACTCCGGAGTAATGTGATCCAGTTCTGAGGTTAATGTGCTAGTTGGGAAGGGGGGGGGGGGGTTCCATAAATTTTTTCTTTATAAAGATCCATAAATCAGAAGGCCTATACTACCTGCTTCATGGTCTCCTGGTCAAAAGCAGGCTAGCCATCTGGGTTTCAGAGGCTTGGAGGGACCCAGGTGCAGCAACTGAAGAGACTGCTCAAAGGCTAAGAATGGCTTCTTTTGGGGCCGGAGAGATAGCATGGAGGTAGGGTGTTTGCCTTACATGCAGAAGGACGGTGGTTCAAATCCCAGCATCCCATATGGTCCCCCGAGTCTGCCAGGAGTGATTTCTGAGCGTAGAGCCAGGAGTAACCCCTGAGCACTGCCAGGTGTGACCCAAAAATCAAAAACCAAAAAACAAAGAGAATGGCTTCTTCTTCTTCAAACTCCAGAGCCAATGGCTGTGTGTACACAAGAGAAATCAGTTTGGTGGCAGCCATGTGTTCTGCATGAAGGTGGGTAGGGTCACTCGGGTTTCTAGGCCTGAAAGCATCCTTGGAGACTTCAGTAGGAAAGTCACTTTCTAAAATGACTGTGTGTGTGTGTGTGTGTGTGTGTGTGTGTGTGTGTGTGTGTGTGTGTGTGTGTGGTTTTTGGGTCACACCCGGCAGTGTTCAGGGGTTATTCCTGGCTCCAGGCTCAGAAATTGCTCCTGGCAGGCACGGGGGACCATATGGGATGCTGGGATTATGACCTCCTGCATGAAAGGCAAACGCCTTACCTCCATGCTATCTCTCCAGCCCCCTAAGATGACTTTTGTAATGGTGGTTCTGGCCACAGTGGACACAGCATCTGCAGGGTAAGCGCACATATGTAGAGAGGATGGATGAGCATCATTGGCAGGCAGGCAGGCCTGTCAACACGACAGGGGCCTGTGCTGCATAGCAGCAGCTGAGATGGAAAGAAAGAATCAATCTGGGAGATGGTTTTGAGGAAGATTCTAGAAACGGCTGTCACCATCTCTCTTCTCATTCCAGATTACTCAGTAAATGCAATGTAATTAGGTTACGTCCTACATTCCTTGCTCTAAGCCAAGAGCTATTGAGGAATGCAGAGGGAGACATGATGGGAGGAAGGCATGTGTCCTTGTCAAATCAAGGTCTCTCTCTCTCTCTCTCTCTCTCTCTCTCTCTCTCTCTCTCTCTCTCTCTCTCCCCCAATGCTCATGTCTGTTCTCCAATATCCCCAAGGCTTTCTCAGGCCTCTGATCCTAGAAACTCCAGCCGAGGGACCTGGCCACTGCTTGCTACCTAAAAGAAATATCTGGAAATGGCAAGGGCTTTCTTGCATCCCATCAACTGCCAAAGGGGGAAAAGACTCCCTTCCCCAGAGACACAGTTTGGTGCAGGCAACTTAGACTCATATTCCACAAGAGGCCACACTGGCCTCCCTTGACCCACCTTCCAAGCATACAATCATCCACCCTCCAAGTGTGTCAGAGGATTGGCAACCTGACCAGCATGGCCAGACCTCACATGCAACTGACCTGGGTTCAATTCCTGGCACATATTCCAATAAGCATCTCTAGGAATAGACTCCTGAGCACTGTTGTGTATGTCCCAAAGGTATCCCTGGCACTGCAGATTCTGAGCAGCATCACATCCTCAGGCCCCTACATTGAACTGTTAGCCCAGTTGGCCAAGAATGACTGGTGGAGGGCCCCAGCTTCCTGAGCACCACTTGGGAAGGGCACCCAAAAAGTTATGTTTGGAGAACCACAGAGGAGTTATGTCCCAGTACCATGCTACCTTTTTGATAAATCCTGGAAGCCACATGGTATGTCATCTCCAAGACACCACAGTCAAGTGGGTGCAGCCCTAGACGAGAGGTTAGAGAGTGGGGAGAAAGTTGTCTCTGAACATCTTTTTTTTTTTTTTTTTTTTTTTTTGGTTTTTGGGCCACACCCGGCAATGCTCAGGGGTTACTCCTGGCTGTCTGCTCAGAAATAGCTCCTGGCAGGCACGGGAGACCATATGGGACACCGGGATTCGAACCAACCACCTTTGGTCCTGAATCGGCTGCTTGCAAGGCAAACGCTGCTGTGCTATCTCTCTGGGCCCTGTCTCTGAACATCTTGAGAGACTCTGGCTCAGGGACACACTATGCATTCTCTCAGGGACTCAGCAGGAAGCAGTCTAAGGTACAAGGCCCCATCATTTGATAGAAGAGCAGGGGAGGCTGGTAGTGAAGGATAGAAAAGAACCAGGAATGAGCCAGAAGCAAGGCAGCAGAAGCAAAACTGGTTTTTATAGCTGTCTCTGAGGTCTCAGGGCCTTTCTCTCAGGAGGTATAGATGTCCTCAGGCCAGTTCCCCCACTTTCTTAAGAGCTAGTGGAGCTAAGGGACACCCTTATAAAAATTCTGCATCAGAGTCTCGGCAAAAGAGGCTGTTGCCAGTTTGGCTGGAAAGGGAAAGGGAAAAGTCCCTGTACAAAGACCTCTCTCCTGGGTTAGTTAGTCAAGTACCCAGACCTGCTCACATCCAGAGAGAAAAAAAAGCCACTGAGTCTAACCAAAATCCCAGTAACGATGAAGAAGCCCTGCTTTAGTGTGACCCAGATCCCGATACTACTTTCCCTGGAGGACACATCCCTGTCCGTCTTCCTCTCTGGAGGCTCAGCTTCCTAAAGATGCCTCCAAGATTCAGCATTCTGCATCCCACGCTTAATTTGAGTGACTTGCATAACATCACTCTAAAATCCACAGCCCCGGGGCCAGAAAGTGGTTCATTTCTCAGGCATCTCTGGGACCAATTCGGCAGAGATGTGATACTTTAACAGCAAGATCCTTTGAATTAGATCAGGATGTCAATCTCAACAGTCCACTTACTTGCTGTGTGAGGATATAAAACCGTTCCTCAATCTCTCTGAGCCTCAGCTTCTTCCTCTGTAAATAAGATAATGACCATTCCATGGATGTGTCCCCCCAGATTAATAAGATAGTACATCTAATGAACAAGCAAAATCCCTGGCCTGTTATACATACTCTTTAAACAGGGAGCCATCTTCAAAAGTCTACTTCCTAGTCCTGAGAACAAAATAAGGAAATTGTGAGCAAGTCACATTTGGCTGTAGGGCTCTAACTCCTCCCTCCTCTTCCCCTTCTCATCAGCCAGTTTAGGAGAGCTAGGGTGGCCAGAGGTGTGAGTGCCTCTTCACGTGTAATTTAGGAGCTTGTCTCTCCTGGGAAGGCTCCTGTCCCTCAAGGAGACACACCTAAGTCATCTGAAACCTCAAGAGAGTTGTCACATCTGGATAGAGAAACTTCTAGATGCCCATTTGCTCTCCAGAAACACTCTTCTCTAGGTCAATATCCCAGCACCCACATCATCTATGTTTTCTAATCCACCTATCCACCTTTGGTGAAGTTAGGATAGAAGCAGAAAATTGGACCCACATATACATATATACATGTGTTACCTAGACAGTATATTTAATATCATGTACACAGACCGATAACTGAACTTTCTGGGCTATGAAGATGTAGTATGACTCTTCCTAGAAGGGCACTTTAATTAGGCAAAGCAGTTTCATCTGGATTTCCTCCCAAACTTTGATGGGAGATTTATGTTTCACTTGTGCACTAGAAGAAAGGATGTGTGGAAAGGGACCAATGGAAGAGCATCTCTAAGACAGGATACACAGAAACCCACGGCACTAGGCCTCTAGCACATTGTAAAGATGAGAAGGACTCAAAGCCAGAGCCAGGCTAGAGTTTCCAGCAGAGTTTCAGTGCACTCCAGGCCGTGGCCCTCACCCTGGCTGGCTCTGGTTCGGGCCTCAAGCTCACAGAGTCTGCATAAACAAACAGGGGATTACGCTGACCAGGCTACAAGGAGACTGCGTTTTTTGCTTTCTGAAAAGATATTTGCCAAGAAAAACCATCTCTGATACAGACGAGGAAAATCTCAAAATAACTCACAGCAGTATGACTCGAGGTCTACACAACCTCCTGCTTCCCAGCCGCAAAGTCAATGACAAATGTCTGCAGACAGGAGCCTCCTGCTCTAGACCTTTACTTTATAGCACCCTGACCCTCCACTCCACTCCATATATCCTTCTTGCTGGTTTTTCATCACCTTCTCAGCCCCACACAGACCCCTGCCTTCCCTGTCTTCTCTTTCTAGTCACCCCAAGGACTCTCACTTTGATTCCTACCATAGGGAGGAAACCGGCTCAGAGCCTGTTGAGTGACCAGGTCGGTCAGTGGTGGGGATGTGGGCACAGAAATAGCACCAGGCTCTTTCAGCAAAGCAAAGGCTAAAGAAGTTGCCCCACCACAAGCAAATTCTGCCACTGCCTTTCTTATATGACTAAGAAGTTTCCTCTTTCCACTCTATTGAGCCCAACTCCTGTCCTGCCAACTTTTCTCCCATTTTCATGCAACCACAAAGCTGGTTGACACATTATGAAGCAGTTTTTACAAACTGCTTTTACATATTTCTCAATTAAAGTAAACCTATGGGTTCAATCCCTAACTCTTGTTGGGTAGCCTTTGGCAGCCTCCATGTCTATAAAATGAGCATAAAAAGACCTCACACACACACACACACACAACAATTTTATGACAAACATAAGTCAGGCATAGACAAGTATCACACTGACTTTGACCAAGAGCTGGGAGATAGCAGCCACTGATCATGACATCATCATAACTACATTCAGTTTTTTTATCTGGAGGGACACCATCCCAAGTGGCAGTGAGGGTGCCTGTGATATTCAGTCAACCAGCATTTCAACACAAAGATCTGAGGATATGAGGCATCTCAGGTCTGTGATGTCAGGCATTACTCTGCCACATGTGGTACTCCAGAAAACTCCAGAGCTATTCCCACCAATGTTTGGGTAGCATGCAGTGACAGAGATCAAACCAGAGTCAGCCACATGCAAAGCCTATGCTTTACCTCCCTGGACTATCTCTCTGGACCGCATATGCTCCTAGAGCAACTCTAAGTGAGACCAAACAGAGGTGGACTGAAGTTTAAAGATGTCAAATGACCATTTTCAGGTTATCCCATCCCATAAACTTACTACATCTCTAAATGAGGTCTTCTGCCTCCAGTACACACCCCACTATTTCAACATCTTCAGAATGATTAGTATATATGCTATGTATCATGCTGCTATGTACAGGGTTCATCCTCCTATTCTAAATGTGCCCAGAAAGGAATAGACAGGGACAGGAGGGGAAATTGGCTTGGGAACATTTAGACAGAATTGGTCAGAGGTGCTGGCTATGGGACAAGTAAGGCTCTGCTGCCTCTGAGGAAAAGGCCTTTGGATCCCTACAGAGCAGTTTGGAGGCCCAAGAAGGCCCTGAGAGAAAGATACTGACATGCCTTGCATCCACCACTGGTCTCCTGAGCCCTGTCTCAACTTTTCTCTCCCTATGTTCTCACTTATGAGGCCCAGCTCAGCTAGCCCTTGCCTTGGCCTGACTCTCGTGTTGAAGAAGGGAGAATGGTTGAATGCCTCCTCCCCCATCCCAAATATACACCAGAAAGCTCCCATCTGCTATCTGCAGATTAATCAGTTCCTCTACCATCTCTTCTCCTTCCCGATGAATCCTCATAACATGTTACTGTGTGTGTTTAACTTCACTAAAGCATTTCTACCCATCAGCAACATCCTGCTTCTTGTTCTTCACAATCACCAGCTAGGAGAAAATGGCTCATATAGGTCTGTCTCTTGGACTTGCAACTTCCAGACTGTGTCAGGGTTTTGAAAGAAGGGGGAAATTTATCCAGGGCCCTGCTATTACCCTACTCTACAGACCAGATATCTCTGAGTGTGGACCTAAGGTGTTAGGAGCAGGGCCAGGAAGGCCTTCAGGAGAGCCGAAACACTTCTTCAGAGTGTTCTCAGATTGGTCCAGTTGATCTGTCCTTCCTGGTGGTCTGAGTTAGAAGCAGGAAACTGAGTTTCATTTCCTGTTCTGCTTATTTTGATAAGAAGAAAGTTGGAAAAAAGAACATTTTCTAACCTACAACGAACTTGCTCGATACAGTGGACTGAAATGTCAGTCTGAGGAGTCCAGCAAGCTGGCCACACTCACACTTATTCATTCACCTATCTGGGGCACAGTCAGCAGGTCGACATGTCTGAACTGACTGTGTCAGAGAGGCACAGGCCTTGGCTCACAGGCTTCACAACTCAGGAGTTGGGACAGACAAGCACACCAACATACAGACAAACCCTTTCAGACAGTGATTGTGTTCTGAGGAAATTGAAATAGGGCAAGGACACAGTTGGCCATGGAATCTCACAGACCAAAAAAGGTGGGGGAAGGGGCCAGAGCAAGAGTACAGCCTAGGAGCACTTGCCTTGCACATGTTTGACCTCAGTTCAATCCATATATTCCCATATGGTCCCCAGAACAAAGCCAGGAGTAATTCCTGAGTGCAAAGCCAGGAGAAATCTCTGATCATTGCTGGGTATGACCCACCCCCTCCAAAATAAAAGGTGTGGGGGAGTGTCATTGGATCATGGACTTGTTTGAATGTTAGGAATGTACCTCACAGAGAAGCAGAAGGAGAATTGTGGCTCCTCCCCTTAAGTCCTGTAGGAAGGGAAGTTCACACCAAGTCACCCCGCTTACTTCCACCACCCCAACCCTGTAACCCTATAGGGTCTCAGAAACAATGATGTCCTGTCAACCTGGAAATAATCTTGCTGCATCTGCTGGAGCATATGAATAGTGGTGAGCTGGTGTGGAGCATGTCTGTTAATAATCTCATAGACCCTCCCAGGAGGTCCTCTAGAGAACTGTATACAGGTAAACCTGACCCAGTGTGACAACTGATGGGGGCAGAAGTCACTGGGCAAGTTCTCTAGAACCTTCATTCTTCAGTCTCTTTATTCCCCTCCTCCCTGTGCCCCACATCTGTCACACCAAATAGAATTAGCATGCTAGGGCCAGAGAGATAGTACAAAGGTTAAACACTTGCCTAGAATGTAGCCCTGGTTCAATCTCTAGTATGATATAATCATATATGATCCCCTAAGTACCACCAAAGATAATTCTTGAGCACAGAACCAGGAGTAAGCCCTGAGCACAATTGAGTGAGATGCAAAAAACAGAATGAGTATACCAGCCCCAAGAACTGGCACAATGATAAGCAACTTCTAGAACCCTAACGTGATGAGAATCTCCCAAGAATATGGAAGGAGGTTCTCTTTCAGTGGTGTTGGAGAGGAGCCTGGATGCTGCATTTCCGATAAGCCTCTAATAATCAGGGCTGGCTGGTGAACACATTTTGAACATCAAGGATTCAGGGAGGAGAAGTTCAACAACAGCAAGAGGTTGGCCTAAGCCAGGACTTCCCCTAAGAAGGCCAGTGGGAAGGGTTCAGCAGATCCCAGGCTGCATTCCAGTAATTCAAGCTGTAACACGCAGCACCCAAACAGAGAACGGAAGCACAGAGCCCACCCAGCAGACTCTTGTGCATCTTTTCCTATGTTCTCTGGCTGTGCCAGATGGGGCAAGGGTGCCTGTGTCCATCAAGCTGCAGAACTTGTATTTGTTCTTGTGTCTTCCCAACAAGAAAGCTCCAGAGGGGACATTGGTAATGTCCTACACTACTTCCTCTCAATTCTACATTAGCCTTGACATCCTCGAGCTGCTTCAACAGGTGAGCTGAGATAGCAAGAAGCCTAGTCACACTGTTCATCAGGGCAATGTCTGGTTCTGCAACAGACCTGCTGGATCAAAGGGAAAGAGTAGATTGAAACAGGATGCCCAGTGGAGGTAGAGAAAGCCAATTCCACCAAGAAAATATCAGGACTTCAGGTTAGAGAGGCAGTCCCTGACTAGCCTGCTGTTTCTGGGTCCCATCCCAAGTGCAAGATGCATCAAGCCCCTCTGAGCACAATTGTAGAAAAGGAAGAAGGGGAGATGGTTCCTTCTCCAGCTGGCTGATGCCTTGAGACCACCCAAGTCAGGGGCCCAGTCCCCAGGAATGCTCATTTGCTGGAAACAGAAACTAATCAGATTCTCCTGGGGTTTATGTCAGTCCTTCCCTCCTCTGAAAACAGAGCCCTGCACAGATATGGGATTTCATTCAACCCCTCCCACAGACGTGTGTGTGTGTGTGTGTGTTTGTGTGTGTATGTATGTGTGTAGGAACACCAGGCTGTAAGTCCCCCACACCCCAAAAACCCAAAGTTGAGGGACCAAGTCTATACAATATCAGGGAGTACACACAGTGTGATTCCTCTGCACTGCTCAAATGGAAAGAAAAATCATCCCTCTATGTATGGTGAGTCAGTGCAAATCATCAGTCATATATGAGATTGCAAGCCCCGTGTCCTGACTATCTATAAAGACACACTATGTATACAATGTGGGTATCTGGACATCTCCGCCTTTAATCCAGCCATCTGCATGTGCATATAATATCCTCATCAAAGCTGACCCTTTGGAGCTTGAAGTTGAAGTTGACATACATGCCCTCTTCCCTGCCCTAGCCTCCCTGAACTGGGGCTCAGAAGACATCCAGCCATAAGAAGGCTGTGAAATAACCAATCTCAACAAGATTTGCTCACTGCAAAAGAACAAAACTCTTACCAAAAATAGGGGTGTAGCAAAGACCCAAAGAAAACTAATGCTTGGTGGAACGACACTAGATACTGAGAGTTGGGTGTGGAGTTGGAACGCTGTGTACCTGAAACACTATTATTCATAGCACTGTACATCACAGTGCTGTGTGAAAAATGGGGAGGGGAAGAAAAAAAAAAAGAAAGCAATCCAGAACTAAGAAACACAAAGCAAGGCTCCCTCTCTGGCAATTCTGAGATGACTTCAAGAAGGGGCAGGGAGATGGTCAAAGTAATCCAGCACCTGCCAAGCATATGGGAGAATCAGAATTTGATTCTCAGCATCATACGGGCACCTAAGAACAATTGGGTATAGCTCTGGTGGTCCACAGCATTGTTAGGCTGAAAATAGCAAGGAAGTTATTCTCCAGGATCCCCAAAGTACCTTTGGGGGAAGCCTTATAAACAGAAAGAGATGGCAGAATTTCAAGAATCCACCAGTCACACAGCTTTCCCTTTAACTGAACCCTCTACTGTGCCCGCTTCACTGAGCAAATCCTCTTTTCTCACCAGACACCCCCCCCCCCAGCCACATCCTCAGGGGAGACCCCCTCTGCCTTTCTGGCCCTTCTAGACAAGGGTCAAAACAGCTCCCCTCTGCAGCCTCCACCTCACTGAAGCTGCATTCAGGCTATATGATTCTTGCATCACCTGCCCTACTAGACATAAACACAGCGGCTGCTGCAGTGACTGGCTGTTTGGCTCTCATCTGCTGTATTCTCACCTGGGGCTACGTCTGGTACAAAGCAGAAGCTCTGGATGGCCAAATGTGCTGGAGGAATGTTAGGATGGGATTGGAAGGACTGAGTAATGGCATTTGGAGCGGAGCAAGCCGTTTTGGAATACAACAGGAAGCTGTTGCACTGGATGAGCATATGAATTAGGACACTAAATCCCAGTCCTGGCAAGAACTGCTCATCTGTAATAACCCGCGGATGGAAGGGAACTGCTCCCAGGGAGGGCCCCCTACAGCTCACCTGCACCCTTTCATTTGCATAGCCATAAGACCTACAGTGAGGTAGGTACAAGAACAGCCAACACAGCTGCTGTCTAGGATCAGCAAATCAGGGTTCATTCATCAGAGTTGATCACAAGAAACCAATCATAGAATAGAGTTTCCAGCTGCAGTAGAGAAGGCCACAGGGGCTTGGGGGGGGGGGGGGCTTGGCCCCAGTGCAGGTGTGGGAGTACAGTGTCTTCTACGGACAGGTTCAGTCCTCATTGGAGGCTCTGGGCCTCGCTCTGATGAAACTGCTTCAGCTCAATCCAGTCACCTAAGCAATAGGCTCACAGCCACCAGACAGAAAGAGCCCAGCCAGGCCTCCCAGAGTCCACAGAAATGGCAGCACCCAACAGGACATGTGCCTCTTTGCCCTACACTAGGGGAACATGTGTGTGTTGAATATTTTGAACAACTCTTTTCCAAACTTGTACTGAGCCATTGCATAATCCAAATGTGCATATTTTTAGTATCCTACCTCTGGCAGGTTTCCAACCATAGCTAGAAAAATGAACAAGATTGAATTCTCTTTGTGTTTAGGGTCATTCCAGACTCAAAGCATCTTGGAACATAGACCTAAGAACAGATCTCAAGTCAGAGTTTGAGACTCAGGCAGAAGCACACAAGCCAAGAGACTTAGACTTAGGTCAAGTGAACTACCCTGCTTCCCTGTACATGTCTGTGAAATGTTAACAATCTCAAATATGTTAGAATACTGCATGTACCTGGCACCTTCTAGACCCAAGTAAATGCATCAGTCATAATTATTTCTGGGGCTGGTTTTTTTTCATCATAATTTTTTTTAAGTACAGAGGCAAAAAGTTCAGGAGCATGAAGTAGCATTAATTCATCCACAGCTGGAAGAAAGGCTGTAGGAGATTCTAGGCTGGAGACACAGAGTACAAAGTAGAAAAAAGGCTGAGAGGGTTGTTCTAAGAGCCTAGGTTTATTCCTTCACACACACACACACACACACACACACACACACACACACACACACACACACACACACACACAATTCCTATGTTTCTGAGCCTACCTTCTCCCAGAATAGGAGGGAGTTGCTTAGTCCAACTCTTCCCAAGGGTTTCATCTGACCCCATGGGCATTCACGATGTTTTCCAGAGGGAAATTTGTGCCATGAAAAAGACGATTCTACTCCCTTCTATGAAAAATAAAGCTAAACCAGCACTTTTTCTCGCCCACTTCAAGTATGGGTGCCCCCAGAGGAAACAGCAAAGCACACAGAAAGCTTAATCTATGGCCATACCACCCTAAGCATGCCTGATCTCGTTGAAACTTGGAAGCTAAGCAGGCTCTGGCCTGTTTCGTATATGGATGGAAGAAAAATAGAACTTAAATTCCAGAAACATAGAAGTCAAGAACATCTCCATCACCACCTTCTGAGGACCAACTTCATAAGAAGGAGGGTGTGACTTTGTGCCTCTGTCATTTGCCAGAGTGTGTCTGAAGTCCTGAGAACCATCAGAAGCTCCTCAAAGTGCTACAATGCAATAGGAACAGAAAAGGTTTGGTCTCAGCTCAATATCCACAGTCTTTGCCAGCTAGGCCATCATGAAAAGTGTCACCTCTCTGAAATAAGAATAGCAATAATATTAATAAAATAATAATAGTTAACACTTTTGTTTAAATTATGGCTGAGGTGCCAAGGTTATAATAGAGTTAACTTTTGATATGCAAATATACTCCTCCACCACGGTTCTAATGTCGCATCTAGCTTGCCTCTTTGTTCCCTCTTCCCATCCCCCAACACATACACTTGGTAACCTCAGTTCTGCAGTCAAAGTCCAAGAGTTTGTTTTTATTGGATCCGGCTCATTCTCTTTCTTTGTTTCTCTCCATGCCACATGTGAGTGAGATCATCTGGTATTTGTCCTTCTCCTTCTGATTTATTTCACTTAATACAATTTCTCAGATTCCATCTGAGTTGTAGCAAAAGGCCAAGATTTCATCGTTTCTTATAGCTGAGTAGTATTCCATTGTGTGTGTACATGTATTACCTTTTCTTTATCCACTCAGCTGTCCTTAGGAACGTCCTTAGGCATACAAGCAGGTAGGCTTGTATTTTTTCAAGTTAATGTTTCTGTGATCTTGAGTCAGATGCCAAGGGAGAGTGTCTGGCTCAAAGGTTTTAGTGTCAGGATCAATTCTAGATGTCCAACATATTAATTCACTTAACTCTCGAAACAGTCTCCTGGAACAGGTACCTTTTAACTGATTTTTAAAGAGGAAGAAACTAAGCATAAAGAAGTTCTGTCACTTGGCCAAGGGCACGGAATGCTAAGTGATAGAGCAGGACTGGAATCCAGCCAGCTGTCCCAAGGGTTCATTGCCAAACCCACATCAGAGAGGCAGGAAGGGAGGTGAGGCATGGTTTTGATTTTTCAAGAGGACACTTCTTGTCACCCCCACTTTTGATTTCCACCCAGTTCCTTCAGCATCTACCATGAACAGATTAGGAGTTTACTACACAGAAGCACATCTGTGGAGTCATTCCTTAAACATTTGGAAAAGACATTGGCCAAGTTCTCTGGCCTCCTACACCCTGCTTAGATTTTGCTTATTAAAAAAAAAAAAAACCTGAAATTTTAAAAGAGGCTTACAGGGGGCAGAGCAATAGTACATATTGAAGATATAGGGGGAGATATACTAGGTGAGATGCTTGCCTTGCATGCTGCTGAACCAGGTTCAATCCGCAGAACCAATGGGTCTTCTGTGAACCCATCAGACATGATTCTCGAGGGTAAAGCCTGAAGTAAGCCCTGAGCCCTGCCAGTTGTGGCCTCTCCCAAAGAAAGAGTCTTAAGAAGGAAAGTAAGTAAAGAGTGTTTTAAATTATCTTTTTATTTTTTGGTTTTGGGGCCACACCCAGTGACACTCAGGGGTTATTCCTGGCTATGTGTTCAGAAATCACTCCTGGTTAGGGGAACCAGATGGGATGCTGGGGATCGAACCAGGTCTGTCCTGGATCAGCCGCATGCAAGGCAAATGCCCTATTGCTGTGCTATCATTCCGGCCCCTAAATTATCTTTTGAATGAATAACTGAGGAGTGAAAGTCCACAATTTTAACACACGGAAGGTTACCAACACATCAACAGTTTCCTCAAAGTTTCTGCAGGACACTCAATAACAATCTCTCAGGCCATCTTTCTGTAGGACTTACTCAATGCTTTCTAAATGTGCTGTTGTGGACTGAGAAGCTGTGGTTCTTTTGTTTTGTGGTGTTTTCCATTCAGGCTGCACATGTGTGTTCGTGCAAAATTCTCTAACAAGTAAACTTTACCATCCAAAATAGCACTTGCATTCAACCATCAAATGTGCAGGCACGTTATATCTAGCAAGTATTCTCATCAAGGGCTTTGGGTCAACTGTTTAAGTAGCCATGAATAGAAGCAGAGAGATAGTAAGGCAGTTAAGGAACTTGCCTTGCATTTGACATACCCCAATTAGATCCCTAGCACTACATAGTACCCAGAGCATCATGGACTACAACCCTGAAGGTCCCTGAGTACCACTAGGTATGTTTCTGGGGCCCCTAGAACCACTAGGATGGCCTGGGCAATGCTCAGTACCACACCCCTGGCACTGAACTTCCAGCCTAGTTGAAAAAATTAGAGGAAGGCCTTTTGAGTACCACTTGGGAGACCCCCAAAATAATTTTAAATAATAACCCCTAAATATGTAACTTATATCACATCATAATTACATAATGTATATTATATCATAATAACATTCAATATTTGATGTTTTGGAGACCTAGTATAAATCTGGGTACCTCTCTACCTGCTGAATGTAGGTATGTGTAGGTAGGATAATACTTGAGGGTAAATAGTTTGATCGTGTTGTCTAGAAAAAAGTTTGGGTTTAGTCATTTTCAGTTTTGGATCCCTATCAGGCATTGTGCAGAGATGTTGAGTGGGATAGTACTATGGATTGATATGGCTATATCAGACGAGAAACTGATTTAACATGCTGCTGCATTTGTAGATGTCCTTGAAACTATAAAAGTTTATCAGGTCATGGCTGAGACAACAGAATAGCAAGTAGAGAGCAGCCAGCCCAGGTTAGATCCTGGACATCTCAAATGGTCTCTCAGCCATTGCCAGGAAGAAGCCCTTGAATATAAGTGGGTGTGGCATAAAAACAAAAAACTAGTAAAAACAACAACAACAACAACAACATTGATTTCATCAAAATTCCCTATCAGTGGCGAGTATTTGTGCTCAGGAGTTCCACACTTAGGCCTTATCCTGGTCTTTTCCACATCTCTGATCTGATGTTTTCAATTTTCAGATGAATGTACTGTAATAGGCATGTTCAAGCTGAAAATAATCCGTTCTTCTCCCTAAGAGAAAGGCTGGATATTTTCTTTTTTTTTTTGGTTTTTGGGCCACACCCGGTAACGCTCAGGGGTTACTCCTGGCTATGCGCTCAGAAGTTGCTCCTGGCTTGGGGGACCATATGGGACACCGGGGGATCGAACCGCGGTCCGTCCGAGGCTAGCGCAGGGAAGGCAGGCACCTTACCTTTAGCGCCACTGCCCGGCCCCAAGGCTGGATATTTTCTAGACAGCAGAGATATATCTTAAAGGATAAACACTAGGAGGTAAAGAAACGCAAGCTTGTCCATCATGAGAAAAAGACTCTAGGAGGCTTTTATCATTCCTTCTTGCTTGCCAGGAAGGTCATGATACAATCAGAGCCATGACCTTGAGAAAGGTCACCAAGTCTAAGTACACTGGTATAGAAAGGGAAGGATCTTGCTCCCTAACGCCACAGAGAGGGAGAAGACGGTGAATTCCAAGAGCTCTGATCTTTCCACATGAAAAAAATTCCATCCCTAGAGTGGAATATCTGCTTGTTGAGCCAAATGTTAGTCCTAAATGCCACAGGCTCCCAGTGTAATAAAATACAAAGCTACACCAAAACAAGGTTGACAAAATTGGGTTAAATTTAAATATGTGCACTTGATAGATGAGTAAATTTTTCCACATACGAAAGTACAATTTAGCATAATTGTGCTATTTCTCTCAATCCTGAAAATTGTGACTGTACCTGCAACCACATTTGGAAGCTAGGTCCGAAACATTTGAACAAAAATTCAAGTTAAAACCACAATGAGCTGCCACATACCTCCTAGAATGTTAAAAATATGTGTAACAATAATGGCAATGCCAAGCGCTGGCTAAGACATCCAACATGAGGATTTGTGCATTGCTAACAGGGACACAAAACGGGTGAGCTTCTCTGAAGAAGTTTTGGCAGTTTCTCATAAACTTAACATATTCTGCTACCATATGACCCAGCAGTCACATGCCTAGAAATGAAAACCCATGTTTAGATCAAAATCTAGCCATGATGTTTCATAATTACCAGAAACTAGAAAAAGCCAAAATAAGCTTCAACTGTTAGATGCATAAACATATTGAGATGGTGAGGCCAGAGGGATAGTACAATGGGTGGGGCACTCGCTTTGCATTTGACTCAGGTTCAATCCCCAGCATCACAGACAGTCCCATGAGCACCACCAGGAGTGACTCCTGATTTCAGAGACGCAGTAAGTCTGGACCACAGCCACAAAAAAAAAAAAAAAATCTAGATGAAGATAGACTCAAAAAAAAAAAAAACAAAAAACTACTGAAGGGCCTGAGAGATAGCATGGAGGTAGGACATTTGCCTTTCATGCAGAAGGATGGTGGTTCGAGTCCCAGCATCTCACCTGGTCCCCCAAACCTGCCAGAAGCAATTTCTGAGCATAGAGCCAGAAGTAACTCGAGTGCTGCTAGTGTGACCCCAAAAAATCGAACAAACAAACAAACAAAACTACCCAGTTCCCTATATATGGCATTCCAGAAGAGACAGACAGAACTATAGGGACAGAAGCTAGATTTGCAGCTGCCAGAGGTTAAGGTATGATAACTGGATGGCTTGATTAAAATGAGAAACACAAGAGAATTTGTTTGTTTGGGGAGAAGGGGTGAAGAGGATAGAATATATCTTTCTTATGGTGGCACTTAATTCTGTGTTTATGTCAAAACTCAAAGGCCTGTATCCCCAAAGGATCTTTATTTATTCTAGGTGCTTTTGAAGAAATAAATTCTAAAGAGGCTTAAATGCACAAAGAACTTCAGGAAAATATTGGGTCCCAGACCTTTCCAGAGATGTCAGTTTGGGACCAGGCTTCAGTATCGGTCTCACCCATTCTCTGCCCTCCCTTCCCCTGGGCACTGTCTGCACATTCCTCCAGAATTTACCACAGTGGTAGGCAGAGAGGATTCTCCATCCAAATCCTGGACACATTTGAACACCAGCCACTTGCTGGCACCCTGAAATGCAGAACAATAGCCATATTGTATGCTGCTTCATACAGGCGGCTGCATCAACATTAGCAACAAGTTCCATGGTGACTCCCTGCTACTGGCCTTTGCAGCTGCCCAGCTCCCAGGACTTGAGGATCTGCCCAGGGTAATGTGGAGTCTGGACACAGTTCAATGTGTCACTCTTAAATCTATAAGTTCATAACAGTCTCAGCCCCTGGAAACTCCGCAGTCATAAGTCAAACAGCAGGCCCACGCTCGTGCAGGCCCCCCTTCCAGGCTTCCTAATAGTTATTCCTGATGACCCCCCAAAAGGCCACCATCCCCAGAGTTTCCAAATCCCAAGGACTAATCCCCAAGAGGCAGCCATGGAAAATCCATGTGCTTAAAAGAAACTCTAACCAGGTTGCATTCAACTTGATGCCTCTTCAGCATAAATATAGTCTGTCTCTTGGACGTATGCAGCTACTAAGTCTGCAGAGGATTGTTTTTAATAGGGTATCTGCAGCTTATTGGAATAGGGATGTTTTTGTCTACTAAAAAAAAAAAAACCCTTCAAACATAAATCATTAATGCACTCTCCACCTTAGCTGGCATGAAATAAACAGAGTCTGTCTTGTGGGCAGAAAGCTACAAAACTCCTCCCCTTCCCTCAATCATAAACCAACCCTGGATGCTTGAAATATGTCTATTTTGTTGTGTTGTGTTGTGTTGTGTTTTAAGACTGCATAGAAAGACTGTTTCCCAACTGTCTTTTTCCACCTACCTGTTCTGGTTAAGCTGCTCTCATGTGCTAATCTCAAATAGTCTAGATTGTTTTGTGGTGGTGAGGATGGGGTCAAATGCAGGACCTCTCTTGTTCCCTCACAACTACACTCCATTCCCAGCTCTCTGCACTAAAGTCAGCCTATGTCCCAGGAAACCACAGGCCTTTGTCACTGGACAGATGTGGAATTAGGCCCAGTTTCTTCCTCAGGTCTGAGAGTGCTCTTCAATTTTCTATCCCTCCTTGGTCTACTCATGTTTGAGGAGGACTAATAGTCCTTCTGTGACCCTGAAGAAATGAATACAGAATTCAGAGTATCTGCTAGAAACACCAAAGTTTGAAGAGTCTGGACTCATCAAACATTCTTCAAACATGTAAGTCTTTCTCCCCTCTCTTGGGAGTAAGTTTATATCACCCTGAAAACAAAACAAACATGGGAATCAGAGATCAGGAGAAAACCAGCTATAAGTCAAGGAGCTGGCTTCCAAGGAGTGGCTAATATCAAGGGAAGGAAGAGAGATTTGGTCTCTGATTGTGGCACCTTAACCAAGAACCCAGCTGGCTCCTTACTGAAGCATGTGAGCCCAGTAAGCCTCTGTTTCTTCAGGCCTCCATCCTCATTCACACCCAGCTGGAGTTCTTTTCTGGTCCCAAAGTCAATGAAAAACAAATTAAATGGCTAATGTCCATCCGAATACAGATTCTTAAAAACTGTTTTAGCTACTCCTACCTCCTGGGGTGCACTTGGAAATGCCTGGCATTTTCTGAAAAAATTTTTTACACAGTAGAACTTAAAACCCAAGATTGTTTTCCAATAAAAACTAGTTCTTCACAAAAAATAAGAGATGGCACATTCATTAAAGATACAGTCATAACTTTGAAAAGCTTTAACAAATCCTTGCCAGGTATCATGGTTCCCTTCTTGCTACCCTCTGCACTAAACATAAGTTTCCTCCCACCCCAAACCAAATTTTCTAGACCCAAGACATATGAATGGAAACAGTATAAGTCAGCCTGAATCTGTAAAATCAAAGTAAAGGTCTACCAGACCACAGGTGTTTGCTTAGAAAACTGTCATGAATAGAAAGGGCCATTGCTAATCTGTGTTATCAAATAGCTTGTTACATGTTCAGATCATAAAGTAACAGTTCACACAGTAGTTAAAAATAAAACACATAGGGACTAGGGAAAATGGCCAGAGAGCTACAGCACTTGTTTTGCATGTGGGGGCCCCAGGTTCAATCCCTG
This sequence comes from Suncus etruscus, assembly GCF_024139225.1. Taxonomy (NCBI): domain Eukaryota; kingdom Metazoa; phylum Chordata; class Mammalia; order Eulipotyphla; family Soricidae; genus Suncus; species Suncus etruscus. The sequence goes on along the minus strand of NC_064850.1, from coordinate 14,148,828 downwards.
TCACTACCAGAAGGAACCTTCCAAACCTACCTTCCAGTAAAATAAAATAAAATACAGCATATAGTATGCACTATGATTCAGAAACTCACAGACATGTGATAAAATACTGCCATTATTAACAGATAATTATTTAATACCCCATACAGTGTCAGGCCCTGGGAATAGACAGATTTAAGCACTGTCTTCTAAGTCCTTTTAATCAACTTGGTATTGTGGAGTTCCTATCCTCAAAAAGTACATAATCAAAGTGCTTAAATAAATATATTATTTTAAAAAGTACATAATCCAGGGGTAGGAGAAAGAGTACAACAGGTAGAGAACTTGTCTTAGATGCAGTTGACCTATGATTGATCCTTGGTCCTTCCTGTGGCCCCCAGATCATCACCAGGAGTGATCCCTGAGCACAGAACCAGGAGTAAGCCTGAGCTTATTCCAAAAAGGAAAAATAAAACGAATCCCCAAAAAAATCACTGAATGGGGGGGGGGGACAAATGTCCAGTGAATGGACCTCTCTGTCACTATAGAGGATTTGAGCAGGTATGTGGGTAAAGTCTTGGAAGAGAGGTAAGAAGGCAGAAAGGGGAAGAGGTAAAAACATTGAGAGCAAAAAACTCCCAAATAAAATTCTCAAAAGAAAAAGTTAATAAACATCCCCATCACCCATAAATAGGATTAACAGGAGAGGAGAAAGAAAGAGAAAGAAAAAGAGAAAAACAGCTCCCCACAACTGTTTCCAGACCTGACCACTACAGGTCCGGGGCGTCCTTGAGGATATGACCACAAGAGAGGCAAACTGTGCCCTTGCCCGGCTCCAACACTAACAGGAAGGGCGTCAGAGGGCGCCGGAAGGCCAAGGCTCCATCTGAGTTAAAAAAGAATCCAAGATACACATTTTTTTTTAAGTTGGGGGTTGGGGAGATCAGAAACCAGAGGCAGGGATGTGTATCCCCTCCACAGAAAGGATGCTGAGATTCAGACCCTCAAAGGCCCAATTTGCCAATTCTTGGGGTCATATGTGCCCTATCCCTTCCTGCCTTCAACATTTCTCTCTCCAGGGAGACTCTGTCCATCTTCTCACTTCCCTCTGGAGCAGCAGCCATCCCAGGGGTACAACAGGGCCTCAGCAAAGGGATGAAATGTCAGGCATCTGTCAGCACTTGTCTTCTTGTGTCTAGAGAACCAAGATATTTTTGGTCAACTCGTCTGAGGTAAACAGGCAAGCACACTAAGTGGTAGCCTTGTTTTCACTGATTTTATTTTTACATACAAGAAGTCTATGCTTCTCTTAATGAGGAATGTAAATATATATGCTCCTCTTAATAATGAATATAAATCTCATGATTCTGCTATTCCTGGGAAACTATTAACATCCAGAGTTAAGTTCAAAAGGGCCGCAGAGAGAGTAGGGCTTGTAGGTAGCTAGCTGTCCCAGGCTCAATCCCCAGCACTACATATGGTTTCCTGAGCACCACCAGGAGTGATTGCTAAAAGCAGAACCAGGAGAAAGTCCTAAGCAAATAAAGTCCTATTACCCAAAGATTCAAAACCAAACAAAAAATAGTTAAGTTTTGAATTGGCCCTTATTTTTGTTCTCTCTAGCAGTGGTCAATTACAAGAAAAATTGGATCTTAATATCTACTCTCTTATTCAGGAAAGGTATGATTGCGTTTAATGAGAAAAGCAAACATGTATTTAGGAAAAGAAAGGAAGGAAGAAAGGAAGGAAGGAAGGAAGGAAGGAAGGAAGGAAGGAAGGAAGGAAGGAAGGAAGGAAGAAAGAAAAAAAGAAAGAAAGAAAGAAAGAAAGAAAGAAAGAAAGAAAGAAAGAAAGAAAGAAAGAAAGAAAGAAAGAAAGAAAGAAAGAAAGAAAGAAAGAAAGAAAGAAAGAAAGGAAAGAAAGAAAGAAAGAAAGAAAGAAAGAAAGAAAGAAAGAAAGAAAGAAAGGAAAGAAAGAAAGAAAGAAAGAAAGAAAGAAAGAAAGAAAGAAAGAAAGAAAGAAAGAAAGAAAGAAAGAAAGAAAGAAAGAAAGAAAGAAAGAAAGAAAGAAAGCAGGGAGGGAGGGAGGGAGGGAGGGAGGGAGGAAGGAAGGAAGGAAGGAAGGAAGGAAGGAAGGAAGGAAGGAAGGAAGGAAGGAAGGAAGGAAGGAAGGAAGGAAGGAAGGAAGGAAGGAAGGAAGGAAGGAAGGCTGCTTTCATTTCTTTCCAAATTTTTTCAAGGCCTCCTTTCAATTATTATTCTTTCTATATCTATCACCAGCTTCTCTCTCCTCTCAAATCTCTGCCTATCATCATTTATAATAATTTTAATTGTAATGTTAATGTAATGTTAAATGTAATGTATTGGTATGTCTATACTATGTCACTGCACCACACCCTCACTAGAGTGCTAACATCCCCACACCACTTCTCCCAACTTCCACTCTTAGTGGTACTAGGGGCAGAATGGCAGAATTCAGGGTCTAAATTCATTGGTTGCTGTTTATTCCTTTTCTATGTTTCTTTATACACCACATATAAAAGTGAGAGTACCTGGTATGTGTCATCTCCCATTGACTCGCTCATAACACTCTACAAGATATCCTCAAATTCCATCCAAGTTACTGCAAACTATAAGAGCACATCTTATAGCTGACTAGTATTCTATTGTGTATGCATACCATAATTTCTGTATCCACTCATCTGTTGTTCAGCATTTGGCTATTGAAAACAGCATTGCATTGAACACAGACATGTAAATAACCTTTCCAAATCATGTTTTTGTATGACTGGAGTCGAGACAAAAGAATAGAGTTGTTGTGTCATATGGAAGAATAGAGCCATTTTTAATACTTTGAGACTTCTTCATATTCCCCATCACTTATAGAAAATCTCTCGACCTCGTATCTCTACCTAATTCTTACCTTTTCTGGTTCACATTTCCTGGTCTAAATTTAATTAAAATGTGACATGTTCTATATCTCCTGATTCTAGCTTACCCTGATGTTCATGAAAGTAGCTGATATCCTACTAAGATAAGAATTTCCCAGTGGCCAAATTTATTGCTACCTCCATGCTCACCTCCCTCTTAATCAACTTCCAATTTCATTTGACTCTTCTTATTTGCCCTTGTTTTAGCTATTTAGTTATCTCTTACTCTAGAGCAAATTGTTCCATATTGTTTTTTCTGTTTGAGATGCTATAACAAAAATGCCAGAGATGAGTATTAAATTATGAACATCTCTTTCTTCCAATTCTGAATGCTGATGAGTCCAGGATCAAGATGCTGGTGGATTTGGTATCTAGTGAGGATTCCCCCTTCCCTTTTTCTGTTTTAGTTTCAACTACAAAATTTTATTATTAATTCTCTGTGAAATACAGAATTAAAAAAAGTTGTTGATAGTTGATTTTGGGTCATACAATATTCCAATATCCAACCCTTCCCTGCTGTTCATTTCCTGCCACCAATTTCCCAGTTATCCTCCCATCCCACTGACCTCACCCCAGCTCCTATCTCTATGGCTGACAATTTTCTTCTCTCTTTCTCTTTCCCTCTCTCTCTCTCTCTCTTTCTTTTAAATTTTTAAAGTTTTTTAAAATTGTTTTAAACACCGTGGCTACAAAATTGTTCATAATATAATTGGTTTTTATTTTCACAGTTATTAAGATGTTCATGATTGAGTTTCGATCATACAATGTACATCACCCTTCACCAGTGCACATTTTCTGCCTCTCTGTATGTGTGTGTGTGTGTCTCTCATTCTCTCACTCTCTCTGTCTCATTCTCATTCTCACTCTCTCTCTCACTTTCCTTTTAGAAATTGTTTGCAATGTTGTCACTGAAGAAGTATCATGCATATCACTTTATCCCTTTTCAGTGAGGATCCCCTTCTAAGTTTATAGATAGCACCTTCTCTTTATGCCCACACAAAGCAAAAGGCCTAGGAGAGCCCACTGAAGTCTCTTTTATATAGTCACTTATAATCCCATTCATGAGAATTCTACTCTCATAACTTCATCTACTCCCAACATTCTATATCCTAATATTGTCACAAGGTGGGGTGAGATTTTAACATATGTGCTAGCAGGCAGGGAAGGGCACATAATTATTTGGTCCTCAATACTCCAAAACAGTCATGTTCACAAATTATATGTGCTATGTCATAAGTTCAGCTCCATCGAGGATAACTTGTCTTTCCTGTTCATAATATTTGAAGACACTATAATAATATATAATATATATATATCTAACTATATAATCTATAGCTAGAGGCAGACATCATCTGGTCATACCTTCTCTCATGTCTTTTATATGATGCTAGCATCCCTTGAACCACAAATAGGGATACTGGCAAAATACTTACACATGTATTCCCAGGAAGAGCTGAGTTCTTCAATCATGGCAACCTCTGATTCTTTGATGGGGATTCACCACTGCAAAGATGCAAATCCTAAAAGAACTAGTGAAAAATACCTCTTCTTTATTTTAGTTTGGGGCTAATGTTGGCTATACATGGCACTAACTACACCTTATCCACTGTACTACTACTCCAATCTCCACATGTTCTTTTATTAGCTAACCTTAGACATCACCCTGTATTGTCTCCCTTAGAGTTCCAGGCTTGTCCAGACCATGGGGGAAAAATACCACTGCTGTATGGTAAGAAGGGCAGGTGGGATTAGATGCTATTGTTGCCCTTATGTTTGGAAACTTCAGTCTACAGCCATCCTCTTCTCTGACTTTTCTTCCTATATCCACCAACAAATAGCTTTCTTCAGGGTCTGAACTAATTTTCCTTGGACATAATCCATTCCTATGGTTTAAACACTCATCCACATTTTTGGTGTCTCCTATGTCTGTATCAGACCTAGAATACGTCCCAGTAGCCTCCCCTGGAGTAGAGGTACCTCAACTTCAAATCCACAATAGTCCTCCTTTATTCTTCTGTTCTTTTCCTGGACACCAACTAATGTTTGTGGCACCACCTTCCAAAAACTTCCAAAATCATCGATGTAACAAAACAAAAGCTGATTTCAATGGCTCTCCCTTCTATTCTCAATACTTTCAGCAACTTTTCACCAACATTGTCCTCTTGGTAGTTTAATCCTTCTTTCTAGCATCACACAACCTCCTTGACTCAGACCTTTATTATGCCCACATGAGTATTTTTATGCAGTTCATATCTGATCCCTCAAACTTCAGTTATATACACACATACCCCAAACTACTCACTTTCTAAGCCTTTCTAATCTTTCTCAAGCATCAGTCATGCCATTTGGCTTCTTAAAACCTTTCTATGAGCCCCATCATCTCTATCCCTACCAAGTTTAACTCCTTCACTCTCAGCATTGTTTTCTGTGATTGGCTGTAGCTTGCCTTTCCAACCTCCCTCCATGTATACTTTCACATCAGTCTTCATCAAAGTAAAATGAACTTCCTTTCCAGTCCATACCTTGGTCTTAGTACTTCCTATAACTCCATGCATACAACAGTGCTATCATAAGTTTAGGTCTGGACCATTTCTGATCATTGTGACCTGTATGACTCATATTTGAAAGGAAATAAACAGATGTGCCATCAGAAAAGAGTCTTCTTAACAAAAAAAATATTCTGGGGCTGGAGGGCATTTGCCTTGCATGCGGCTGACTCAGGATGAACCTGGGTTCGATCCCCAGCATCCCATATGGTCAGGAATCAGGTGTGATTTCTGAGCGCATAGCCAGGAGTAAAGCCTCAGCATCTCTGGGTGTGCCCCCCCCCAAAAAAAGTTTTTCTTATCAGCAGCAATTCATTATAGTCTTCATTCCAAGCCAAATCATTTGAGATAAACTTTCCCCTTAAAAATGAGATAAAGGGGCTCTCTTGTCCTCTGAAAAAGCCTGTGTTGAGCATCTCTCTATCTCTCTTGCTCCCTCGCTTGTCTGCATTCTTGCTCTCTCTTCTTTTATTTCTCCCATGTGGATTCCATCACATTTTGAGCCAAAGCAAGCCAAGACCAGCCTAAATTCACAAAGTCTATGCTCTTAACGGAAGGAAACGCAAAGAAACTGTGGGCATACTTAGTTCATACTGGAAATGACTGACATCAAAATGAAAATACAGGAACTGCAAATCAAAACACAATGAGATACCACCTCACACCAAAGAGACTCATCACAAAAATTAACACCAACCAATGTTATGTGGATGCTTAGGAAATGCTGGTGCTAATGCCAACTGGTCCAGCCTTTTTTGGAAGACAATATGGAAATTCCTCAAAATTCTAGGAACTGAACTTCCATATGACCCAGCAATTCCTCAGAATATACTCTAAGGGCCCAAAAACACAATGCAGAAAAGACATCTGTATTTCTATGTTCATCACAATATTCACAATAGCAAAAGCCCAAGTGTCCAACAACAGATACTGCATAAGGAAATTATATATATATACATATATATAATGATAATGTCTATATACACACACAATGGAACACTACACAGTTGTTAAAAAAGATGAAGTTATTAAATTTTCTGTTACATGAATGGATGGGATTGGATGGATGGATGGATGGATGGATGTGGAAAGTATCATGCTCAGTTCAAATATATCAAAGAAAGAGGGACAGGAGAATAAGTCCTTAGTAGGAAGTTTACCTCTATTGGGTGAAGAGGATAAGAGGGAAGTGGTCATTCTAGATGAGAACTGAGTTCTAAAAGAAGATAAAGTAATGTGCATGATACCCTATCCGTCAACAGTATTGTAAACCAAAATGCCTAAATTTTTAGGTAGCTGCCAGAGAGGAAGGCCAGGGTAGTAGAGAAACTGGGGATATTGGTGAAAGGAAGTGAGCACTAGTGAAGGGAACAGTGCTCAAACATTGAACCACAGATCTGATTCATGAATAAGGTTATAGCTTTGTAATTCCTCATAAGTCAACAAATTATTTTTAAAGGAAAAGAGGAAGTTATACAAAAATAACAAAGCAGGGCAGGAGTGATAGCATGGAGGTAGGGCATTTGCCTTGCATGCAGAAGGACAGTGCTTTGAATCCCGGCATCCCATATGTCCCCTGAGCCTTCCAGGAGCGATTTCTGAGCATAGAGCCAGGAGTAACCCCTGAGTGCTGCTGTGTGTAACCCAAAAACCAAAAAATAAAATAAAATAAAAGCAGTTGTTTACTAATTAAAAGATGAGAATATAAAATAAATATAAATAGGGGGCCAGAGAGATAGCATAGCAGTAGGGCGTTTGCCATGCATGTGGCCAACCCAAAATGGACGATGGTTCTATTCCCAGCATCCCATATGGTCCCCCGAGCCATGAGCAATTTCTGAATGCAGAGCCAGGAGTAGCCCCTGAGCACCACCGGGTGTGGCTCATTTAAAAAAAAAAAGAAATATAAATATAACTGTATATGGATACTTAAAGTATACCCTCAGAAACCTCTTTCCTCTCTCAGCTCTTTTTTGCTGTGTTGGTTTTACTCTTTTCATTCAGTGATCAAGTGAGTACTACCCACTATAGAAAACTATGTTCAAAGTATACCAACCCCAACTCTTCCCTTTCCCAAGAATTGCAATAAAAGAGACATAATTTCATTCCTCAGTCTAGCTTATGACCCAATACTATCCTTGCAGGGGGTGAGGGAGCCAACCAAGCCCAAAAATCACACTTTTTCTCAGTCAGTTCACTTTAAATCAGGGGAATAAAAGTGAGGAAGAGTTTCCCTCTATCCCAAGCCAGCAAAGTATATTACCAGAAAAGATAGACTAGCTATTAGACTAAAACAACAGATGTTTATTACAAAAGGCTTCTCAAGATGGCGAAGGGCAGAGTCACCACATGAAGGAACTGAGTTTCTCTCTCTGGACATCTCGTATAACTTTGCAGTCTGACATGTCCCAGTTTCCCAGTGGGGCAGAATGAATAGGTTCTTGTGCATTTAAAAAAAAACAAAGACATAATACAAAGCCTTTTGCAATACACACTTGCACAATTCCTCCATCTGGCAAAAGATCTTTTCTCAGACATTTGTCACAGGCTTCCAAGGATGTCTCTTCCTAATAAGAATCAGAATTTTTTTTAACTCATAGATTTTTTTAGATCAGAGGCAAACATAACTTCACTCTTGGCTCCCACAGTGTGTCAAAAGCCAACTTGTAAATGAAAAACCTAATAAAGGAAAGAATCAAAATGCCCTGCCCTAACTAGAGCTGAGTGCAAATTCAAAGCAGCCAGATCCAGAGGGCAACAATGGTCAGTGCATAAATAAACCTCAGGGTCCAACTCTTTGAGACCATTTGGACTGCAATACTCGGTATTCATTGTATGATTCTTTTCCTCTGTCTGGGTATTTGAGTATAGGTCTGGGGCTGAACTGGAAATCATCTTAAATCTCATTGCATGGCATGGCACTTATATACAACCCTCAGGACTTGGTCTTCCAGAAATAGGACCTCACACTTTCAGAACCATGCTGCCCAACTAAAATTCTCAATTCCATGTCAGCCTAGGGATGGCTGGCATGACGTTCCTCTAAACATTAATAAGAATATCCCATCTGTAATAACAGATGTCAGAGACTTCAAGAGGCCCCTTCTTTTGAGGGTAGTTTGTCTTTACATTTATAAGTGATATGGGCAAGAGCAGATAAAAGGACACAGAAATTCAAATTCTGAGGCACAGCATTTGCAAAGGCCATGGGTTCATGAGCTATGCCTCATATGACTTGGCCATGCAGATTTCACTTCCTTCTGCAATTTTGACTGAAAGATGTCTCAAACTTTAATGTGCATGAGAGTCACCTCCATGCAGTGCTATTTAAACATGCAGTGCCTAGGAAACAAATTCGTGGATAAATGCCAGTCTATGTGATATAACAAGACAGAAAGCTCCAGGAACTGTACTATGTGGTCATGAGCCTATCATTTACAGTGTGTGCAGAAAGGGGAAAACATGTACGCCACAGATGCCCAATTTACCTACTTTAGTACTCAAAAACACCTGCTCAGCATGTTTTCAAAGTTACCTTTGAACTTTGGAGACAGTCAATCAGGTTTTTAGGAAAAGTCAGAGAAAACCCATTTCTACTTCCAGCAGGGTAGGAAGGAAAGTATTTTATCATTGTCATTTAGAGGAAACCATATTAGGCTGTGCTCAGGGATTATTCCTGACAGTATTCAAGGACCATATTGGTGGCAGGGATTGAACCTGGGCCTGGGTTGGCTATATGCAAAGCAAGCACTTTACCCACTGTGCTAGATCTCTGTTCCCTAAGTACAGATCCTCCTCGCTTAACGACCTACCTGTTTAGCGACCACTCGCACTTATGACCATCTCTTCACTATTACTTTATTTTATTTTACATATCCTTTTTCCATCTTGTACACTCTGCAGTATGGTACTGTGGTTTTTGGTGCTTTCATGTACCTACTTTACTAACCTTATGTTCTGTAATACATTGCAGTACTGTGTGGAAATGACACAACCTATGCAAATGAAAACAAGTGGAAGTTTTCAGTTTGCTCTTTCTCGTTATTTTACTTATTCAGAATACTGTATTGTCAAGTATCATGCATATGCTGCACTAATGTATACAGTACATGCAGTTCCTCACTTAACGACCAATTTGCTTAACGATCAAGTGATTGAAACAGAACTTGGTCGTTAAGCGAGGAGTATGTGTACCATATTTTTTTTATATTTAAACACCATGATTACAAACATGTTTGTAGTTGGGTTTCAGTCATAAAAAGTGTATACCCCTTCACCAGTGCAACCTTCCCACCACCAGTGCCCTCCATCTCTCACCTCCCCTACCCCTGCCTATCTTCAAGACAGTCATTCTATTTCTCTCACTCACTACTATTATTATGATAGTTGTTAATGTAGTTATTTCTCTAACTGCACTCATCAATCTTTGTAAATACTATTTTCAAATATCCAGAGAATTTGCTTCTTCTTAACAAGGCCTGCCAGCAAAAACTTTTACCAGAGTCTAATTTCTTGAGATTTTACTAGAGCCTGATCAACTTATAATAAGGGTCATACCCAATCCCAGACCTCTCTAATCATCTAGTCCCATCTAAGTGGAGGAATACCTGAGAGACATATATTGGTAATGTGGGCAGAAAGAAGAAACTTCTAAGAAAAAAAAAAAAACTAATGTTAGAGTTTAAAACACACATGCAGCATGCAGCAGGCCTTTGATAAATTTATTAATAGACTGGACACAATAGAGGGGGGAAAATCTAAGCTTAAAAAGTAAAAAAAAAAAAAACAAAATAAAATAGTTTTAAAATGGAAGAGAATATCCAAGAACTGTGGGAAAATACAAAAGGTGTGAGGAATCTGAGCAATAAAACAATAGGTAGGGTGTCTGCTTTGCCTGTGGCCAAACCAGGTTCAATTCTGCATCCCATTTGGTCCCCCAAGCACTGCCAGACATGATTCCTGAGTGCTGAGCCAGGAATTAGTCTTGAGCATCACCAAAACAAACAAGCAAAAAAAAAAAAAAAAAAAAAAAAACAGAAACAAAAAAAGATGTGACATGTCTTTAAAAAAAAAATAACAGAAGAAAAAAAGAGAAATTAACAAAAAGAATATTTGAATCAATAGTAACTGAGAATTCCCCCCAATTTAATTTCAGACATCAAAAACACAGATTCAGAAAACTCGGAAGACCAAACAGAATAAACGTCCCATTTCATTGTCAGACACTATAAAGTCAAAGATAAAACAAAAGAATCTTAAAAAGAAGCCAGAGGCACAAAATTCCTCAATGAGAATTACATTAGGGATCTCCTCAGAAACCTTACAAATTAGAAGATAGTGGAGCAAAACATTTAAAAATGGTGAGAGAGGGGGAAAAAAAATCTAAACTGCAAATTTATCCTTTGAAAAAAGTAGAAATTCCTTTCAAAGTGAAGAAGAAATAAAACTTCAGATAAAAAAAAAATCCTGAACACAGAGAATTGGTTGCCTATATGAGACATTAAACATTCTTCAGATACGGGCCAGAACGATGGTGCAGCTGTAAGATGTTTGCCTTGCATGCGGCTGACCCAAGATGGACTGAGGTTCGATCTCCTGGCATCCCATATGGTACCCCAAGCCAGGAGTGATTTCTGAGCAATAGCTCGGAGTAACCCCTGAGCATCACCGGGTGTGGCCCAAAAACTCAAAAAATAAAGTTCTTCAGAAAGAAGGATAATTCTAGAAGAGCATTTTATTCTCTCTTTTTTTCTCTCTCTTTCACACACACACACACACACACACACACACACACACACACTTTCTTCCCTCTCTCTATTTGAGGGGAAGTCCCAAGCAGTGCTCAAGGATGTGGGAGACCAGTCCCAGAGACACTCATTCAACTGGGCAAACAATCATTACTAAGGCCAAGTGAAGTAATATAATACAAACCATGGTTTCTGGTGTCACAAGCATCACACATTGTAGCGTTCAAGGTACCATTCAGTGCCTGGGTTCAAATATAGAACTTCGTGTATACAAGTCTTGTGCTCAAGTCCTTGGAACTATTTATCACCCAATAGATGCAACTTACTGCAAAGGAGAAGTATAAATAGGGAAGAGGCAATAAGTAGAATCTAGTCTGTGGACTCTATCTAGGATAAGAAAGTATAGCATGCCTCCAGGAGAATGTGCAAGATCCCCAAAGCCAATAAGAACGTGAAAGAGATAGGAATGAAACCTCTGGTTCTCTGTTCATTCCTGATCCAATGAATGTTGGAACTGATACACTTGACCATCTGCCCAGAACTTCCTGAGGTCACTGGCAGAAAGGCAGAACAATGTCAACAGAGGGTCAGGGTACTTTCACGCCCTCTTCAACCAACCATCAAGAGTTTCTACTTCCTGGTTCCGGTGTAATAGCATTTGCCTTGCATGCTGCCAATCTGGGTTCAATCCCCGGTATCCCATATGGTCCCCCGAGCCTGCTAGGAGCAATTTCTGAGCACAGAGCCCCTGAGTGCCACTGGATGTGGCCCAAAAATAAATGTTTCTACTTCCACCTTAAAAGTGGGTGTTGGTTTCAAAAGTCCTCCCAGGAAATATTGTGCCCATTATAAAATATTACAATGTTCCATATCTACCCCTGTGTATATCTGCTCCTGATTGTAATAAGAGCAAGCACTGAGAGTCCTAAACAAGCCCTAACCTTTCCTTCTTCAATCTACCTGTTCTAACTGCTGTGCTTCGTGTTTCCCTAATAAAGTTCTTCCATAATTTTGAAACCAGGATTGAGCTTTTTTGAAGGAGAAAAACCCAGGCTCAGTGACATATAAGTTTCCTTTACATCAACCCTCAGCGAATGAAGATGGTGCTGATTCTGCATTCCCTAAGTCTTGAGTTTTCTAACCTCTGTAAATGAATAAATTAGCCAAAGGAAACTCAGAAATATAATCCTCTATTAAGATACCAGCTATTTCCTCCCCTCAGAAAGACTTTGGCTGCTTTCCCAAATTCTCCCGGGCATCTTGAATGAAAAGATCATGAACAAAGTGATAATGGCAGAGAATTGAGCTCTGACTCTAGCTGTCCCATTGTGGATCTAAGGACAGTCCTTATTTCATTAAGAAAATGAAAGGATCTCTGAGATTTCTTCAATCTTGCAATCATGTCTTCTTCATGCCAGGTACCTTCTGGAAACATCTTCATCTGGTTTATTTATTCCGCTCTGAGGGCATCCAAATTCTTCCTAAGTTCCCTTACTCTCTTATCAGCTCCAAATTTTGGAGCACCTTTGTGAGTAGTATTCTCAGAGGGCATTTCACCCTGTTAATAGATTAAGAAATTGATAGCACAGAGACAGGAGATGACCATATTTATTAGGACCATTAGTAAGAACACTCAGCATATTTCTCATTACATACCACACTTCTGGTCTACAAATGTTAACAATCCTCAAATAGTCACTCTGGAGGTTAACCTTTCTATTCCCCAACCTGGCATGTCATGAAATCAGGAGAAGGCAGGAGGAAGAACATGTCCCTCACCTCCAGAAATAGTTCTTCTAAATTCTCCCTCTAGAAAAATTCATTAAATTGAGCAATCTAAAGCTAAGTCATTCATGACAACACTTTCTTCTGGACCACAGGATTAGAGTAAGCCAAGTGGTATTTGATATGATTTAGATCAGTAGCTGCAGAGTTCAAGTTCTCTGAGAGTATCTAGATATGAAGATTGTCCCTTCTTTTTTTTGGGGGGGGCACACCCAGCGGTGCTCAGGGGTTACTCCTGGCTGTCTGCTCAGAAATCGCTCCTGGCAGGCACGGGGGACCATATGGGACACCGGGATTCGAACCAACCACCTTTGGTCCTGGATCGGCTGCTTGCAAGGCAAACACCGCTGTGCTATCTCTCCGGGCCCAAGATTGTCCCTTCTTAAAAAAAAAACAACCTATTTTCTCTTTTGTTTCTTCTAAAAAGTAGTCAATATGAAGCATGGAACCACTATAGCAATCCTATACTCATTATGAAAAGCTAGGCTTGAGGTGAGAATATTACAGGGTAAAGGTGCTTAAACTGCACACAGCCAACCCCATTGGCATTGCACATTTGATTCCCTCAGTGTGGGCTATAAATCAATAAAAACAAAAAGTAATTATAATCCCTTTTCAATATAGCCTGTTACCTATTACTTATTTCATAGGAAATGGGATGGGGTGGGCACATCTGGTGGTTCCAAGAGAATTGTGTTTCTGGGGATCCCCCATCATGAACTCCCACGTGCAAAACATGTGTTCCAACCCTTTAAGACTTCTCCCCTACCCTTTACCTGTCATGATGGCATACTGTGGTAGGGAGTGGTGGCATAGGATGGGCTCTGGTAATATTGATAGAGGGGAGTTGACTCTGATGGTGGGATTGGTGCTAAAACATTATGCGTAAATCCAACTATAAATAACTTTGTAAATCACAATGATTTAAATTATAAATATTACATCAATGGCAATACCTAATAACTTTACAGAAATCAAAATGACTGTCATTAGATGCTAAGAAGACAAATATTATGTCTTTCCTAATAGAAGCACAGAACAACTTTTATGAAATATTCTATTTTACAGATATGCTATTATATGTAAATATATACCAAAAATGCCAAGTCTATATCTGAGCAAGGGAATCAGATAAATACATTGTGAAGCCCTATTTAACAAATTACAAAACAAAACTGAGGTGGGGGAGAGGACTTGCAGATTAAGAGAAATATTAAAAATTAAAATAAATTAAAGAACCTGATATCAGACCTGAAACCATAAGGTACATAGAGGAAAACATAAGCAGAACTCTCCATGACGTTGAAGCTAAATATTTCTTCAAGGATGAAATACCACTGACCAAGAAAGTGGAAACAAAGATAAACAAATGGGTTTACATTAAACTAAGAAGATTCTGCACCTCAAAGAAAATGATAATCAGGATACAAAGACTACCCATGAAATGAGACAAACTATTCACTAATACTCATCTGATAAGGGGTAATATCTAAGATATATAAGGCACTAGTAGAACTTTACAAGATAAAAAATCTAACCCCATAAAAATATGAGGAAAATAGATAAACAGAAGCTTCCTCAGAGAAGACATACAAATGGCCAAAAGACACATGAAAAATGTTCCACATAATTAATCATCAGGGAGATGCAAATCAAAACAGCAAGATATTATCTCACACCACACATCAAAAAGAACAAGAACAACCAGCGCGAGCATAGATGCAGGGAGAAATGGATTCTTATTCACTGCTGGTAGGAATATCAAATGGTCAAACCTTTTTTTGGAAACAATAAAACATTCCTCAAGAAGTAGAACTAGAGTTCCCATATGACCCAGCAATACTGGGTCTTTAATATCCCTAGATGTGCAAAAACACAACTCAGAAAAGCCCTCTGCACCTCTATTACAGCACAATTCACAATAGCCAGAATTTGAAAACAACGCAAGTACCTCAGAAAAGATAAGTGAATAAGGAAATATAGTATGTTTATAATGAAATACGAAAGCAGTTTTTAGAAAAGATGAAGTCATGAAATTTGCCTATGTATGTACGAATGTGAAAAGTACTATGCTAAGAAAAATGAGGCAGAAGAAGAGGGATATAGAATGATTGCACTCATTTGTGAAATATAAAAAAAAGTATAGAATGGTGTTAATTCCCAAAGACAATAGAGACAAGGGCCAGGAGGACCAGCCCATGGTAGCAAGTTGCCACAAGTAGGTAGGGAATGCAGTTGTGGCAGAGAATGGACCATTATGACAATGATAGTTGGAAATAATCGCTCTGGACAAGAACTGGGTGCTCAAAGGAGGTAAAGTGGTATCTGTGATATCCCTCCAATAACAATAGTGTAAATCACACTTTGTAAAAGGAAAAACAGAGAAAGATAAACAAGAAAAATGTCTACCATGAGGCAGGCAGGGGAGAGGACAGAGAAAGGGCAGGAAAGAAAGAGGAACATTGGTGGCAGGAAATGTACACTGGTGGAAAGATGGGCATTGGATATTGTATAATTGAAATTCAATCATAAACAATTTTGCATCTGTGTATCTTGTGGTGATTCAATTGAAGAATTTATTTGATTAAAAAGGAAGAAAAAATCACTTTTTCATGACAACACATAAATTAAAATAATACACATGTTAAAGTAAAAAATAAATATAGAAAAAAGCCAATATATGACTTTATTTAACTGACCTTTTAAATGAACAGAAATCATACTTGAGACATCAAGGGGGAGATACAACCATTGATTGAATAACAGTAAGGGATTATTGATAACATACTTTGGTTCTGACCAGAATTATAGTTAGGGCTTTTTAATTAATCTTTTACATTTGAGTTAGACATGTTTATATGTATATATGATTATTTACTGATGATAATATGCAATGTCTAAAATTATTTTCAAAAACTAAGCCAAGCAGAAAACGAGGAAAATGGATAGAAGAAACAAAATTAGCCAGAAATTGTTTGCTGTTGCAACTTGAATTTATTATACTATCCCTCCTTTGGGGAGAATATCTGAACGTTTTCATAATAATAAAAAAGCTTTTAAATAATGGAAAGAGCACAACAATGAAGGTAAGTATAAATACTCTGCCAAGTCATTGTGCCATTTCCGGAATACCAAGGGAACACTTATATAAACTTCCCCAAGTAATTCCCTGATGAAGTACTTCCTGTTGACTCATCTTCTTTCCAATAGTAATTGGAAATTTCTGAAACACAGGACAAGGGCTCTTACCACAGAACTAGAAGAAGCAGTTTAGTTCTCAGAAAGTGCCATATAAACTCCTATAAAACAATTAATGATTGATTTGTGTTGCTTATTTGTGAAAGTTTATGCCCTTAAGAAATATGATCTAATTTCTATAATCTTAATAGAAGACATTTTCATGCTAACAGCAAACATAAATTCCATAAATATTAAATACCAAAAAATATAAAATTTGATATATTGTTTTGTGTTTTGTTTTGTTTGGAGGTTTTGTTTTTTTTTTTTTTTGAGGGGTGGGGCCACAACCGGTGGTACTCAGGAATTACTCCTGGTTCTGTGCTCGGAAATCACTTCTGATAGACTCTGGGGACCGAATGGAATACCAGGGATCAAATCTGGGCCAGCAGTATGCAAGGAAAATGTCCTACCCACTGTACTATCTATCTGACTCCTAAAGCCATGGTATATTTTATATAGCATAACAGGAAAGTTACTTGCTAGAAACATCAAGAAAAAAAAGACTATACCCTTGATATTAAAATAAATAAATAAATAATAAATAAAATAACTGCCAAGTAAATGAGTGGAGTAGACCAAAAAAAACTATTCTTGGTTTTGGGGTCACACCCAGCAAAGGTTGGGTCTTACTCCTGGATCTTTGTCCATTAGGACTTGGAGGACAAAAAGTGGTGCTGGGAATTGAACTCAGGTTGGTTGTATGCAAGGCAAGCTCTTTACCTGCTATACTATCTCTTTGGCCTTATTTCTTGTTTCTTTGCTTACCTGTTTCTTTGTTTTGTTTTTGTTTGAGCCACACCTAGCTATACTGAGGCTTACTCCAGGTTCTGTGCTCAGGGGTCACTCTGGCAGGGGCAAGGAAGACATGAGTACCTGGGACAGAACCTAAACCAGCTACATGTAAGACAAGTCCTTTATTCACTGTACTCTCTCTCCAGCCCTAAGTGGCCCTATTTCTTTTTTAACTATCAATCACTATAAACAAATAATTCCCCCCAAAAAAGGATTTCATGTAAGGATTATCATATTCAGTACAAATAAAAAAAAATTTTTTTTTTTTAGTTTTTGGGTCACACTTGGCAGCGCTCAGGGTTTACTCCTGGCTCTATGTTCAAAAATCGCTCCTGGCAGTCTCAGGGGGACCATATGAAATGCTGTGATTCGAACCACTGTCCTTCTGATGCAAGGCAAATATCTTACCTCCATGCTATCTCTCCGGCCCAGATTAAAAAAAAAATTTTATTGGGGCCATGCTTACACTAAAATATTTTTAATGAATCTAAATTCAGATTTAGTTGAGCATTCTACAATTTTATTAGACAACTTCAACAACTCAGTGGTCGATAAATTTGAGATGAATGGGCCTCCTTCCTACAGATTCCAGGACAGAAAGTACAGTTAGAAACTCAGAATGCCAGAACAGGCAGAGAGGAACACCAGTGCTTATCAGTTGCAGAAGGTTCTTTACAGAAACATCATAAAACCACTGTGATTCATCTGAACACATTTTTATTTTTATAGAAAATCTATGGATGTACATGAATCTATCATGCTGAGTGAAATAAGTCAGAGGGAGAGAGAGAGAGAGAGAGAGAGAGAGAGAGAGAGAGAGAGAGAAAGAGAGAGAGAGAGAGAGACGCAGAATAGTCTCACTCATCTATGGGTTTTAAGAAAAATAAAAGTCATTTTTGGAAAAATCCTCAGAGACAATGAGAGGAGGGAGGGAACTTCCAGCTCACTTCATGAAGCTCACCACAAAGAATGGTGAGTGCATTTATAGAAATAACTACACAGAGAACTACCATAATCATGTAAATGAATGAGGGAACTGGAAAGCCTGTCTGGAGTACAGGTGGGGGTGGGGTGGGATGGAGGGAGATTTGGGACATTGGTGGTGGGAATGTAGCACTGATAAAGGGGGTGTTCTTTTTCTTTTTTGGGGGGGCCACACCCATTTGATGCTCAGGGGTTATTCCTGGCTAAGCACTCAGAAATTGCCCCTTAGGGCTTGGGGGGACCCTATGGGACGCCGGGGGAATCGAACAGCGGTCCTTCCTTGGCTAGCGCTTGCAAGGCAGACACCTTACCTCTAGTGCCACCTCGCCGGCCCAGAAGGGGGTGATCTTTACATGACTGAAACCTAATCACAATCATATATGTAATCAAGATGTTTAAATAAAGGGGAAAAAAAGAATCCAAAAGAAAAAAGAAAATCTATGCTTTATGATATACATATAAAAAGAGAATTTAAAATTTCATGTTCTCACCTCTTTAAAAAATAAAACAGTACCAATTAAATGAAAACTTTCTGTGTCCCTATTGGTTTCTCTCCCTCTTTGTCTTAAACCTAAGCTTCAGAGTTAGCAAGTTCTAATTTTCTCATCCACTTTTTATTTATGTCTGTACCCCTAAACAATTACAGTTTTGTATACTTTCAACATTTATAGAAATAGCAAAAAAATAATCTAGACAATTTGCCATTTTCATTCATTTTTATTATTAAACTGATTCACTAGAATGTGCATAGCTTTATATGAGTCATTTTTAACACTGGATTACATTCCATTGTTTGGATATACTATTATTTATATTTTAGTCTATTGATGGGCTTTTAGCTGGTTTCCAATATTTCTTTATTTTCTTTAATTTTCCAGTCCCACATTTCCAATGTTTCATTACTATCTCACAAAAATTGCTATTATAGATAATTTTAAATACAACAAAACCAATTCTATAGTGCATAAACTGCAGTAGAATTGCAAGGATAGGAGCCCGGGTAATAGCACAGTGGTAGGGAGTTTGTATTGCACGAGGCCAACCTGGGACAAACCCAGGTTCAATCCCCGGCATCCCATATGGTACCCTGAGCTGCCAGGAGTGACTTCTGAATGCAGAGCTCAGGTTCCCTGAACACCGCTGCTCAGTTTACCTCCCTCCAAAAAAAAAATATATATTGCAAGAGTGTGGGGGGGGCACATCAGGCAGGGCACTTGCCTTTCGTACAACCAACCTAGATTCAATCTCTGGCATTCATAAAGCCTCCTGAGCCCACCAGGAGTGCTTCCTGAGTTCAGAATCAGGAGTAACCCCTGAACATTGCTGGATATGCACCCCCCAAAAAAGGGGGGCTGGAGAGATAATACAGTGGGTAAAGTATTTGCCTTGCACATGGCCAACCTGGTTTCCATCCCCAGCATCCCAGATGGTCCCCCAAGCCCACCAGTAGTGATTCCTGAGTACATAAGGAATAAGCTAGACCATCGTTGGATGTGGCTCCAAAACAGAAAAGAAAAAAAAAAAAAAAAAAAAAAAGGTGTGTGTAGACATATCCTCAATCCCTAACTCTGAGAACCACCAGCCAGTTGGCTAAGAATCACAGGGAGTTGGCCAGAGATTGCAGAGCACTGCTTGAGGGCCAAAAAATCAACTGATTAAATAAAATAAGTGTGTGTGTAACTTCAACTATCATTCAACAAGGTGATCATACTAATTGTATTCCTACTGGCAGTAGTAACGGCATTTTTCATAACGTGCTATAACCCCGCTATCCTGATGAAGTTCACTGGAAACTCTTTAAATCAGATTGAGTTCAAAGCCTGCTGAAAACAAATAGGAGACCTGGTGCTAACAGTTACTAGCCCTAAAAACCAATCCCACCTAAGTGCAGGATGTGGGTATGATATAAGGATGACTTGGGACCAATCTAGATTGAGACAGCTTTCAATTTGCTTGTGTTTTAATTATGCACACGTTTGTCTTTATTACTTTCCCTTATGATTAAAAGATATTCAATGTAAATTAACTTATTTTGATTCTTATTAAAAATATCTCCTGTGACAACCATTAACAGCATAAAATATTCATCCTATTTTTCTCTGCATAAGTCAATATATTTTAACACAAAGGAGATGATTTTACTTGTTTGCACTATACTAGGAAAGAAAACAATCTCCATGTATTGAAAAATGTTATTCAATAAACATTTACTTAACACCTCTGTTTTGGGCAATATGGACTTTATTTTAAAAAAAAATAAGTAATTCCACTGTTAAAACCTCCCCTAAAAGAAAAAATATTGATGCCGATCATAATGACAACCTCCTTGAATCAAGCACCTTCTAGAGCCAGGCTCTGTATCTGACCCTTAATGAATGTGATTGTCAGATTAATGACCTCCTAAATCAGGTTACATCCTCATCATAAATCTGCTCTATTATAAGGCAAGAAGAGATTGGGGCTGTGAGCAGAATTGAAGTTAATGATTCACTAAATTCAGGAACTGTCTGAGCTCTGCAGATGGGACCAACAGACTCATCAGAAGGATCCTTAACTGGTGAAAAGAGAAGAAGAATCAAAACCCAGAGAGCCGGTGGCATAAAAATAAGTCATTGCTGGGGCCAGAGAGGTGGCACGAAGCGGTAAGGCGTCTGCCTTACACGCGCTGACCTTTATGGACCGCAGTTCGATCCCCTGGCGTCCCATATGGTTCCCCAAGCCAGGGATGATTTCTGAGTGCACAGCCAGGAGTAACCCCTGAGGGTCACCAGGTGTGGCCCAAAAACCAAAAAATAAAAGTCATTGCTGACTTTGAAGGTAGAAGGAAGCTGCAAATCAAGAAAAGTAGTTTCTAGGTGTGAGAAAAGACAAGAAAATGGAATTTTTTCTCTTTTCAGAAAGAAATTTAGCTTTTTTGTTTGTTTGTTTTGTTTTTTTTTGTTTTTTTGTTTTTCAGGCCAAACTCGTTTGATGCTCAGGGGTTACTCCTGGCTCAGAAATTGCCCCTGGCTTGGGGGGACCATATGGGACGCCAGGGGATCGAACCACTGTCGCGATCTTTCCTTGGCTAGCGCTTGCAAGGCAGATACCTTATCTCTAGCGCCACCTCACCGGCCCCAAGAAATTCAGTTTTGCTCACTGAGATCCACATGAGACATCTCAGCTCTAGAAAGTGGTATTATTTAAAACATGTGTGACACTGGTACGAACCACCGGTGGCCCACGCTTGAATGTGGCTTCATTTACACAAATGTTACGTGCCCAGCACATTGAGTAAGTCAGTAGGTTTAGAGTTTTTAAGAGCATCAACAGGACGGACAAGGTGGATGGCGAGTGAGAACAGAAATAATGAGGATGGAGTGATAGCACAGCAGTAGGGCGTTTGCCTTGCATGTGGCCAACCCAGGATGAACCTGGGTTTGATTCCCAGCATCCCATATGGTTCCCCTGAGCCTGCCAGGAGCGATTTCTGAGTGCAAAGCCAGAAGTAACCCCTGAGCATCGCCAGGTATAGCCCATAAAAAAAAATAAATAAAAAATAAACAGAAATAAGAGGTGAAAGGTCTACCTCTCCAGTGTAGAAACTTGAACCTCCATTGGAAAAAAAAATCAGGAAGCCAAGGCCCCTTAATCAATCTCTAGCCTAGGTGCAGATTCAGCCTCGGTCTGTCTGCTCCAAAGCCAAACTGCCCCCCCAACCCTCCATCCTACAATGCAGGGCAGAGGGGACCTTCCCTAGAAGAGGTTAGGGCACTGAGAGGATGGATAATGGTGGGTCTTCAAATAATCAACACTTCAAAACAAAATCATTAAGCCTTTACAAAATCAGATTCATGCTGAAGTGTAAGACAGGTGTACATGAGAAGAACAGGATAGATAGGTCACATTGGCATAGTATCTGTCAGAATTGAAAGTACCCCAAAACTCGTGTAACCTCACTCTGTCCTGGTCTCCCTGCTAAGGAGAGAGACTCTCAGAATCAGTCTAGCTCTGCTCAGTGGCTCTCCTGCCCGGTGGAAACTGCCCAGCTCTGTCTCTAATCAGGAGGCTACAATCCCATGAGGCTATGTTGGGGAAAGCACAAACACACACACACACACACACACACACACACACACACACACACACACACACACAACTATCATACCTAAGAAACTCAGACACCCACCAAAGGTAAGCTTAACCGTTACGTTTCCAAATGATGTCAGATGCGAAGGGAAATCCAATTCGCTGCTCTCACAGCCTGTGTGGCTTTGACTCTTTCTAGGGTTCAAAGAAACGGGGTTTGGTTCAAAATAGGACTGTGTGTGGAGAACCAGTTCTTTCATGCCCTCAGTGGCTGGGGATTCAAGCCCAGCACGTGCGCACAATGCTAACCCTGTTTCTCAGGCCTCACAAGCAGCTCTGATCGATTTCTCATCCGCAACCCAACCCTTGTCTTCTCCCCAACAGCTCCAAGTGGCGAAGTAGGAAGGGAGGGGGGGTGCTCCCCCTCTGACATCCCCCTCAACACCACCAGCAGCAATGCCAGGAACTTGGCTGCTGAAACAATAGATCTCTATGTGGTCGGGAGAGAAAGGGTGCCCTGTACCTGCTAAGCAGGGCCCTGCTCCCCCTCCCCTGGCCTCTGCAAAGCAGGGTGTGGGGGCAGAAGGAAGAAAAGACAGGCATCAAACCCGAGCTCAGCTCCCCCCACACCCTCTGGCAAATAAGACTTCTGATCCGCATCAGCAAGTAAATGTCTTTCTCCTGCAGAGCTGGGGGGGCTCCGAGGTAACAAGGGAGCGAGAAGACTGCCCATTCCACTCCGGCTTTACAATCAAGCCTTCTGGCCCGCTGATGCAGTAGTTACTTATGCCAGCGCCTGCTCAGAGTCCAGCTGGCCAAGAACTGAAACAAAAGCCAATAATCACTCCGTAATATGGGAGTTTAGGTAGGGCCACTTGCACATCTGGAAAGGGGATGAAGGGAGCAGGAGAGTGGGGGCAAGAAGGGAGTCCTTGGGCCAGAGCGGTGGCACAAGTGGTAAGGTGTCTGTCTTGCACGTGCTAGCCTAGGACAGACCTGGGTTTGATCCCCTGGCATCCCATAGGGTCCCCCAACCCAGGAAGGAGAAATTTTGGAGCGCAGAGTCAGGAGTAACCCCTGAGCGTCAACAGGTGTGGTCCTAAAACCAAAAATAATTATAGTAAGAAGGGAGTCCTTGCTAGGGGGATTTTCCTTTGTCTGACCTCAGGTGCAAAGAACCAAATTCACTGCAATGCTAGCTTGCTGATGCATTCAACACAGACTCAAGCAGGATCTGTTTTTATTTAATCAGCTACTAATTTTTTATAAAAATAAAATGCCTTTAAGGGGCCTGAGCACAGCAGTAGAGCATTTGCCTTGCAGGAGGCTGACCCAGGTTCGATCCCCGGCATCCCATATGGTCTCCAGAGCATGCCAGGAGTTATTTCTGAGTGGAGAGCAAGAAGTATGGATGAGCACCATTGGGTGTAGCTCAGAAAAAAATATGCCTTCAAATCAATTCTCCCTCCAAAAAAAAATTCCTTCAAATTCATCCTCCCTCCAGAAATAAATAAATATATAAATAAATAAGGTAATTATTGCACTAACTTGCACCATTTTCCCTACCAACCCATCCCCTGTTTCATTCTAAAATCTGCAAGACCCATGGTCATCTTTATCTTTTTATTATTTGATTAGACTGATTATATGCATTCCTTAAACAAAATTTTTGGTCTGCGGTCATACCTGGTGGCGCTCAGAAATTTCTGCGCTCAGAAATCTGTCCTGACTTGTCTGGTCCGAGTGCAGTGACGTTTACAATTAATTGATCACAGTCACTTACAGAAATCTGTCCTGGTTGGAGAGACCATTTGGGATGCCAGGGATAGAACCCACATCCATCCTGGGTCATCAAAGTGCAAGGCAGTGCCCTACCACTGTGCTACCATTCTAGCCCTTCCTTAAACATTTTTTTTGTTTTTTGTTTTTGTTTTGTTTTGGGGGGGGGGCCACGCCTGATGACACTCAGGGATTACTCTTGGCTATGCGCTCAGAAATTGCTCCTGGCTTGGGGGACTGTATCGGACACTGGGGGATCGAACCGTGGTCTGTCCTAGGCTAGCAAGCGCAAGGCCTTACCGCTTTGCGCCGCTGCTCCAGCCCCTTCCTTAAACATTTTTAAATCATAGTTAAATTTATAATAAGGCATCATTCTGCATCTTGTGGTGCACTTCTTTTATTTAATATAGTTCCATGATTCAGCCATATTTTCCCTATTCGTTTGTTTCAGCTATGGATGAGTCTTGCCTGAGTGACCATATTAGTTTATTTCTCCATAGTAAATAGTTTATTTTATAGTAAAACCATGGAATTTTACTTCTCAGGCTTCTAGAGTTAGTATAGATGCATATATTTTTTCAGCAGACAAGGGCTGCTCTTGGGCAAATACACCTGGGCAATAAGAACACTGAGTGTTTAGGACAGAATGGCAGGCAATTAAAGCACTTGCCTTTTGATTGCATGTTCTAAAGTTTCTAAGATGATCATTTCCTCTTCCTGAGGAAATTATGTTTCTTTGCATTTCACGTGTTAGATATTGGTATAACACCTGAGGAATATCTCTGATAAATTCCCCCATACTGAACAGGAAAATGATATGTAATCCATTCTGACCCAGAAACTGAGACAGATGAGCCAAATGGAAGGGAATTGTGTAGAAGTTACTTCACATTTTGTTTGGCAAATACAAAATTCAAAAAAGGCTTTGGGACAAAGTTGAAATCTGCTTCCTCATCAAAGTCTGCCTTAGTGTTTTCATGCCCCCTCACCCCAAACTTCTTCCCAAAATTACTCACACACTTATTTTTATAAACATATCAAAAAAAAAAAAACTAAACTAAAATAGAGGCAAAAAAAATCACTTGTAAGTAAGCTATTTTGGGTTTAAAAGAGAGCAGGGGATCTAGTCTCAACACTACTATACTGTCCAATTCATTTCTGTAAATATTTATAGAACATGTGATTTTACAGTGTGACCAGCACTCTGACCAATCAGATCTCTAGTCTGCTCTCAAGGGTTGCAGTTTCTTCATTTAAGAAGACAAGATCTGGGGCCAGAGCAGTGGCACAAAGCGGTAGGATGTTTGCCTTGCATGCAGCTGACCCAGGACAGATTGCGGTTCAATCCCCTGGTGTACCATGTAGTCCCCCAAGCCAGGAGCGATTTCTGGGTGCACAGCCAGGAGTAACCCCTGAGCGTCAACAAGTGTGCCCCCCCCCCAAAAAAAAGAAGATAAGATCTTACAGGAGAAAAAAAAAAAACAAGAGGGCAAAGTCATAGTAAGATAAAGGGCAGGTCTGGTCTCAAGTGGATCACTCTAACAAGAGCGAAAACACAGAAGGTGCAAGTGATCCAGGCTAGCCACAAGGATCATTTGCAAGCAAGTTTCTAGAGAATGATACTAGATCCAGGTTTGGAAAGTTGCATCAGGTAATCGAGAAGGGGAGAATGATGAACACACAGAGAATAATTGACAAGTCTGGTACATTTTTGTTTGCTTGCTTTCATTTGGGGGCCAAACCCAGCAGTGTTCAGGGGCTATTCCTGACTATTTCCCATTCCCAGGGAGCAGGGGAGGAGGACTGTTTCCAGAGACATAGTACTCAGGGGACCATGAGATGCCAGGCAGTGAATGAAGCCTCCTGCATGCAAACATTCATATCAGTTTTTTGGGCTATCTCTCCAGCCCAAGGAGTCCAATTCTTTGCTTACATTTCCTAGTTCCTCTCATTTTCTCCACTCTCTTGAACCCCTTTTAACCTTTGATTGCTTCCCTTCATGCTGAAGTCCCAGGAAAGAGGAGCCAGAAGATCATGGTTATTGATCACCTGTATTGCCTGAGTATATTTGTGCATTTGGCAAATAGCAGTCATGTCAATTCCAAAAGATGCCTTACCCATGTGCTGAGTGGAAAACCAAGGACTTATTTCCTGTCCTCACCCAGCTCCCAGTCCCAGGGATGACCAGACAAAGACAGCCTCATTCAGTCCGACTGGATCATGGACCAGACCCATCATCCCAGGGAGAAGTCCCTCTCTGAAACATTTTCAGGGAATTGTACAAGATTCAAGAAGCAGCTGCCATTTCAGGAATCAAAAGAATCCTGACCAGGTATCCAAGCAGCTAATCAGTAAAGGCAGCCCCCCCTCTCCATCCCACCCCACCCCCACCATCCCTACCACCCCTGCTGAAATCAGGTGCTTCCTACCTAATAGCCTCCAATCTGATACTTGATAGCTGCTGGTTTCCAGAGTCAAACAAATGTCAGGAACTTTATGAAGGCAGGAAGCAAATAAGGGGGCAAAGATTGGGGTCTAGGCCTCGGGGGAGCTCAATTAGTGAGCCAGATAACGTGAAACCCAAAGGGCATGCTCTCGGTTTCCCAGAAAGCCAGCTGGAAAAGATGCCAATCCTTAAGCCCCTGTCACTCAAAAGATTAACAGAGGAGACCCAGGGGTGCCCAAGGGGATACTACAACAAGCCAGATGTTTCTGCTCCTCCTATGACACTGCCACTCACACTGAGGGCCCCAATTCTGAGACCACCAACAAGCTGCAGATGAGAAGCAGAATTCACATAGGTGGAAACTCAGAGACTGACACCGAAGAAATACGACACAGATGAGGCTTGCTTATAGACTAGCCCGATGCGTCTCAGCGCAATATTTTCTAGAAATGGGTGAACATTCCCTGCAGCTACTCCGTGGAAATCATGTGACCTGTAAACTCATAGAAACTGGGGTGCTGGCCCATATGTAATGTTTCCAGCAAACCAACCAGTTCACCTCCCTGAGTTGCACTTGCAAAACAGAACTAAAAAAAAAAAAAATGTCTTCCACTCATTCCAAATATATACAGTTACTTGATCTAAGGGCTCTAAAGCATGGCCTATGAATTTGCCCAGGTCACCAAAAGCTTCTTCCTAAATATAAGACAGAACCCAGCCAGAACATCAACGAGACTATTTACAAAACCTGCCATGTTCCATCACTTCTATCAAATGAACACACTAAAGGAATCGTGGGGGAAACTGAACCAAAGTCCCTGTCTTCCCTGCAAAGTCTTTAACTTTCCCCTAAAAAGTTGCTTCCTCCAATTTCAGGGGGCAGGGAAGGAGAGCCATATGGCTTGAGACACTTAAGACATGCCCAGCAAGCTAGCGGATGAGGGCCCCCCACCATTTGTCTCTGGGCTTCTCTTGTGGGCGGGCATCCAGATTTCAGCCCGGTGCTCTGGTCTGCATCTCTGTCTTGGCTGTTCCTAATTATTGGGGTGAGGGGGGGGGAACACCGCGCCTCTCCTGACCTCGGAGTTTAAGAGCTGCGAGTCCTAATATCGAAGTAAGCAGCTTCGTTTCAAAGGCAGCCGAAGATCGAGGCACTCAGGCAGCCCTCGCCTGCCCCAAGCTTTGGGGAAAGCCTGCTGTGGAGGATTTATGGCACGCCCTGGATCTAATCTGCCGCACTTTAACTGCTGCTGTTGCACATCTGGTCATAAAAGCAAGGGGCGGCCCAACATGGGGACAAACACTTTTCTTTCCTAAGTGGCTGCCAATCTGAGCTCAACGGTGATAGCTGGGGCCCCGGGATGTAATCAGTCCGGCATCTGGGCAGTCGTTAAGGCTGGTCCAGGTTTGCAAGATTTTTCTTCCCCACACAACAAGCAGTAAAGATGAAGCTCAGAGAGCAAATGCTATGAAGAAAGGAATAAAGAACCTGCTGTGGCCTGAGCAGGTGGGGAAGAGGCTGATCTGGGGATACTCAGGAAAGGACAGTGGGGAGAAAAAAGTCAACCCTGTTTGCACCAGATCCTAACTAACTACCTCTCCTGGACTTTCATGCTGCCTGTTGAGGCAAGCCACCCTGCAGACAGACAACTGCCCTGAACTGACATCAACTACATCTGGCCAGAAACTTGATGAAGTTGGGTCAAATAAGCCACTGGTTTAAAGTACTTTTTTTTTTTTTTATTTAAGGTTGCAAGAATCCTTTTAGTTCACTAGTTGAGATGGAGGGTATAAGAATCCAGACCAGGGCCGGAGAGATAGCATGGAGGTAAGGTGTTTGCCTTTCATGCAGAAGGTCATCGGTTCGAATCCCGGCGTCCCATATGGTCCCCTGTGCCTGCCAGGAGCAATTTCTGAGCATGGAGCCAGGAGTAACCCCTGAGCACTGCCGGGTGTGACCCAAAAACCACAAAAAAAAAAAAAAAAAAAAAAAAAAAAAGAATCCAGACCAGAGACAACAATGCTGCTGGATGCCATGAGATTTTTTTACAATGCCCTGCATAGCCTGCCCGGTGCACAGCATTGGCACGTTGCAATTCCTGCAGAAACTCCAATAGGACCAAGGTTCAGCCAGTAGTTCCACCAACACTCCCCCCTACCCAACCCAGTCCAGATCTCTGCAGAGACACCCTTGGACATTGTCCTACTAACCTCCACCCACCTCTCAGCAGCCCCCCACATCCTCCTTCTCCTCCTCCTCCAGGGCGCAGGGCTCAGCCCAGCAGGAGGGGGGACATTAAAATTATCTGCTGTGGCTTTTACGAGCAGCGATCCGCTTTTTTTAAAACAACAACACAAGGTCCTTGTGTGGCTCTCGGGTAACCTAAAACTCGAGGCACGGCTGCCCCCCACCCCTGTCGCCTGCCAAGAACCCCAGAGCTGGGGAACAGGGTACAGTGGGAGATCCCAAGCTAACCCCGTTTTTGTTTTTTTGTTTTTTGTTTTTTGGGTTTTTTGTTTTTGTTTTTGTGGGGGGTTTTTTGCACCGAGGAGAAGCTCCAGGAACTTGGGGTGGGGAGACCTCTGAGCGTCTTGGAGCAAAAAAAAAGCCCCCCGAGAAAAGAGATTTGGGAAAGCCAAAGTACCAATGACAGCTTGGGAGAAAGAAGGTCCAGGGTATGTGGGTGTTGCAAATGGGGGTCTGGGGAGGACGATAAGAGGACAGGGAATGGATCTCATCAACTTGGGAGAGAAGTCTGCAAGGGAACTGGATCTCGGGGGGAAAGGGGGAACCGGGTCTGGCACCATCCCATCTCCCCATTCCGGGTCCCCAAGAAATTCACTGCTGGGCTGCAAGTGGGAGCGACTTACCCGGGGGCCCGTGGTGCGATGGCAGCGGGCAGGCGGCAGCTGCACCAACATGAGCAGCAAGTGGGGCGTGAGCCAGCGGGCACAGCGAGCGGGCAGCATGGTGCCAGGCGGATCTCCAGCAGCCGGTGGCGGGCAGGGGCCCCCCGGGCACGGAGAGGTCTTGCCGGGGCGCAAGGGCGCACGGTTCCTGCACCAGGGCGCACGCAGGGCGTTCGCTCTCCGGCCGACTCTCTCGCTCTCTCTCCGCTCTCTCGGCCCAGCAGGTTGGACGGCCGAGCCCGGGCCATGGGAATTCCCGTTATAAAGTCCCCGGAGGGGCGGAGCGCAGGCCGCCCCGAATGATTGACGCCCAGTGAAGCCCGTAGCAGCCGACCCTCCGGCAGGTGGAAGCCAATGGGAGAAGGGAGAGAGGGGCTGCTGGCCGGGCCACCCCACCCTGGAGCTCCTCCAAAGTGGGCTCCCGAGAGAGCATTTTTTTCAACAGCTCCTTTGGAGGCCCAAGGGCTCTGCACGCCCCCTGCCACCCACCCACCTACCCCAGAACCTGGATGCCCAGCTAGCTGGCTTTCAAGCAATGAAGTTTCCAGTAAGAATTAGGGGCCGGGTAGGTGGCGCTGGAGGTAAGGTGTCTGCCTTGCAAGCGCTAGCCAAGGAAGGACCTCGGTTCGATCCCCCGGCGTCCCATATGGTCCACCCAAGCCAGGGGCGATTTCTGAGCACATAGCCAGGAGTAACCCCTGAGCGTCAAACGGGTGTGGCCCAAAAACCAAAAAAAAAAAAAAAAAAAAAAAAAAAAAAAAAAGAATTAGGAAGCCCTCCTGAATTGCCCTGTTGAATTATAGCAGCTGGCCCATTGCTCAAATGCATACTAGAGGGCAGAGGCACAGGGATATCTGCTTTTTCCCATTCCCCACACCCAGGCATCTATACAAAAATCGGGTGACTGACATCAAGGGCAGACTTTTTGGGTGGTCTTGCTTAGGGGATAGACTTGCTTCCTTCTTTCCAAGAAGGATCGAAAGGGGAACCCCCACCCAAGTCCTATAGCTGTCCCTTCCCCAGAAGAGCACATGGCTAG
Organism: Suncus etruscus; assembly: GCF_024139225.1. Taxonomy (NCBI): domain Eukaryota; kingdom Metazoa; phylum Chordata; class Mammalia; order Eulipotyphla; family Soricidae; genus Suncus; species Suncus etruscus. Next base: position 14,118,587 of record NC_064850.1, on the reverse strand, counting down.
CAGCTGTGGGGCATGAGGGGGTCTGCAGGAGTAGAGCAAGGCCTAGCTAGTGACTGCCCAGTCATTGCTTCCGAATCCAAACCAAAGGACGTCATGTTCTGCAATGTGGGAGCATCTGGATTTTTCAGAAAAGCCATGGTCTCCTAGAAGTGGGGAGGGAGGATTGATTTAGAGAATGTTTGTGGGGGCTGTGAGATCAGGGGTGGATAAGAAGCAGAGGAGAGATCTCCTGTCTGTCCATCTCTTGAGCAGGAAGCACAATACTGAGGGTAGGTAAGGCTTCTGCCTTGCGAGAGAGTGATCCTAGTTCCATTCCCATATGGTCCCACCAGTCCCTGCCAGGAGCGATTACTGAGCTCAGAGGCAGAAATAAAGCTAGTTAGCACCACTAGGTGTGACTAAAAAAATAAATTTTTAAAAAAAGAAAACATATGGCAGCCAGATTTATTTGGAGATGGTCTCCTGGAGTGCTCTGCCCAAAGAGGCTTCTAGAGGACAGTTCTGGAGTGGGTCAGAGGCAGGGACACCGATCCAAAGGGAAGCAAGGTGGTTCTGTTCAACCTAGTAATGCCACTGTGAGCCGGTTGTCTGCCTGGGACAAGGATTTTCCATTCACCAGGTGAGATCCTTAATTCCAGCTGCACCTGAGCCTGAAGCGTACCTAACCTAGCTGCATTCTGCCTCTTTCTGCCTTAGGTAAACTAACTTCTCACCTGCATTCCTCTTTGCCCACTCCCCATGCTGGCCAGACAGCCTCCATTGTCATCCTTTCTTTAAAAAGCACACCTGAATGTAACTACCACTCCCTACTTAAAAGCCTTCACCTCTAACTCAGTAACCCTCCAAAGCCCAATCTGGATACTCATAGGGTAACAAAATATTGTTTGTCCCCTGAAACAAGCAAACAAAAAACACCTGCCTGTCCTCCTTGGCTGGGAGCAGGTCCTGCAGAGTACAATGTAGACCTAATCAGAGTGGGTGCAAATCCAGGGGGTGCCACCTAGTGGTATAATCGAGCACAAGCCACTTTGCTTGCCTGGTCCAGTTTTTTGGGTCTTTTGTTTTCCCCCTCTGTAGAATGAGGATAAAGATAGTGTCCACCAGTACACATCCAGGGACCACCACCAACAACAACAGCAACAAAAAACTCTAGCCTAGCTTTTGGTCTACGATCTGTCCAACAAACAAGAGCTCCAATTCCAGAGGTCTGACGGAGACAGCCGCAACTGAACGGGTCTTCTGGAAACATAACGAAAGACTTTATCCCAGGCTCCATCCTAGAAGCAACATAATGACCAAGACCACCAACTACAGAAGATGGATTAAAACGACACTGAAGAAGCAGAATTGCTAGAACCACAAAGAAAGCCTTCATCATAAGCTCCATTCCTTGAGCTGCACAGTCACCAAGATCTCTAGATACCATCCATGACAAAGAAGAAGTCTTCCATATACCACGAAAACACCGAGGGGAGAGTAAATGATCATGCAAGGAGTCTATAGCTAATCCCATGACAGTACACTTGGGGGGGACCCTGTATCTCCTAGGCCAAGGGAATTCCCTCTATAATATCCCCAATAGTTACTGTGCCTATGCAGGGGGGGAAGAAAAAAAAAAGCACAAAACAATCATTTTTCTACATATTTATTTATCGATTGATCGATTTTTTTGACGTCTTTATATTAGTGTAGAGATTGAAGTTGATGTCTCCAATATTATTTTATTTTATCTTATCTTTCTCTTTCTTTTTGCACTCCGGCATGAGTTGATTTCAGAACCGAGACTCTTGTGTGATGCTTGTCTTTATTGCTGTGGTGCTCACTGGATATTTAATTTGATATTTCTTTCTGTATTGTGGTGGTGGTGTTTCAATTGCCTTTTTCACATCCTCAAACTGAGGTTGAAATCCTCTGGAAGGACTCTGCCTATTTTCAGCATATTTGACTTCTTTTTTTTTTCTCTTATTTTGTACCCCCAATCTATTGCTTTTCTTTCCTTCAAACAAACCACATAACTCGATTTATCTAGCTCCACTTCTTAAATAGAGGGGGAGACAGGGAAGGGTACCACGACCAAACAGATATATGATCACTAATAGTGAGCTGGACAAAGAGGGGACCACCTACTCTAGCAGTCCGGGGGGTGATGGTGGGGTATATGGGTTGCAGAAGGGGAACTGGGATGGGGGGAGGACAAATTTGGTGATGAGTATTCCCCTGATTCAATGTTGATATGTACCTAAAATACTACTGTGAAAGACATGTAAGCCATTATGATCAAAATAAAAATTAAAAAACAAAACAAAAGATAGTGTCCACTTCATAGGCTGTCAGGATTAAAGGAGGAATTGATGGGACCCTTTGAAAGGTTAAGTAAGAAATGCCACCATCTGAGATATGAAAAGGGCAGGAACAATGGCTCATCTCACATGATCCTTGGCATGATCCTTAGAGAGATGTAGAGCCATCCTTACAGGTACAGACATTTGATGGAGTTGTGACTTGCCTGGCCTCGTTTGGTTGTTAAACGATGGGTAAGAGTTAAATTCAGATTACCAAGTCAAATTCTGTCTCCCATGGGGGATGACTGCAAAGGCTCAACTGCCATTTATGGGGTTAGGCATGTCCTTTGTGCCAGCTGGGAAGTTCCCCAGTGGTCTGAAAGGGAGCAGAGACCTATGGGCATCATTGTACTTCAGGGAAAGAGAATATTGTAACTGCCAAGTTAAACCCTTCATGGCTTCACACTGCCACCTGAGCATACCCAACCAATGGGTGTGTTTCTTTCTGTTGCTGGAATTATTGAGAGATCTATTGGAGAAAGTACATATATTTAAGATGAATCCTAGTGTCTGACAAAACAAAATGCTCAGGGGTAAGATAGAGAGTCTTTTCCATTCCTAACACCAAATGCTGCTTTCCAGCCTCCCTCCCCTATAAAGAAAATACTAATTTTCAAGTGGTCTCTGGTCTAGAAGCCTGTATTATTCTGGATTTTAACCATGTAGCTTAGTTTAAAATATGAGCGACTGCTTTCCAATTACTTTGCTCAGCAAATATTTTCTTTTGCTCTGGTTGGCATGCAGGGCCTGCTGTAACCATGGCCATTGTTCAAATGATGCATTTTCTTCTACTAACTCCTCCCAAGCTCCGAGAAGGTTAGAAATTCCAGAGAGCTACCAGTCCTAAAGTTTTTATGCCAGACTTGATCTTCTGATCCAAGCAAGAAGTGAATTGACAAGTCCTCCTTTCCCCGGAGGCCAGGCTTATGGTCCAAAAATAAATCTAACTATTCTGGCATCTGGTCTGTCCAGTTTCAGCCATACTCCTTGTCCGAGTATGTCCTTCTATTTGTAAGGGGATATTTCTGTAGAAGAAAAATAATACTTTATATCCCGCATTGAGGTTTGCAGACTCAAACATTTAATACTAACTAGGAATGTCTGTTTCAAATACATCTATATTTCTATCTGATCCAGGGAAGACTTGCCTCATCTCCTGTGCAGAGAACAACCTTTCCACTCATATAACCAGGGCTCAGGTGCATTTCCTTCTGCACTCAAAACAATGCTTATTTTTATGCACGTCCTTTGGAAGCTGACACTCCTAAGAGGTTATTATGTATAAGAGACACAAAGAAGATACTCCTAAGGCTCCTGGAAAGTACTATTACTGAGCACAGAATCCTGAGATACCTAGAAGGCCAGATTCTTGAGCAGGGGACATGCTAATCTTCTCTGTATCGTTCCAATTTTAGTATATGTGCTGCCGAAGCGAGCACCCTAGAAGGCCAGATTCTATAACACTGATCACTGGGCCAAGGTGGATAGTATATGTCTCGTTATACAGAAGAGGTTCACCCAGAGATATAGCCAAGGTCAACCTTTAGAATCCAAAAAATAAAAACATAGGTGTGCTGGAGTGATAGCACAGTGATAGGGTGTTCGGCCCAGGATGGACCCAGGTTCAATACCCGGCATTCCATATGGTTCCCCAAGCCTGCCAGGAGCTCAGTGACTACTGAGCGCAGAACCAGGAGTTACCCCTGAGTGCCACTTGCCACGGTCCAAAAACCAAAAATAAATCAAAAATATTAAAAAAAAATTTAAACATAACTTTCCATACCTACACATACAAAATTGAAAAATTGAATGTGTGGTGAATGTGTTTGCTAAATCAATGGGGGAATCTTTTCACAAACAGCAAATCTTTATGTTGTACTATCTAACTTCACTACTTCATGACTAATTTGCAGATGCCAAATAAAACAAAACAGAAAACTCCAGTTATACACCAGTTTGTGGTTGAAAACTCTAGGGTCTTCTCTGAATGAGGGAGGGTAACCTCTCCCCACTTCTACACCCTGTACTTCGGATGCTTCAGCAGTCAACCTATAGTCCACAGTCAGCAACTTGTAAGCTCTTTGGCCCAGCTCCATAAATTCTGGAGTTCCTAGAGCATGTAGCCACATATATGGGCATGCAACACCTCCAAATTCTTCAGTACTGATTTCCCAGAAGAAGTACACCAAGTTATATGGGAAAGAAGCATAGAATCTAAGTTCAATAAACAAAAATAACACAGAATGTTCAGCCAGCAGCAGTTTAGTCAACTTTCAGACAAAAATTTAATGGCACTATAGAGAGATCTGACTATTTTCACAAATTTTCTTTTACTGAGGTATTTTTTTATAATTCCATTTACATTTTTTATAACAAGCAATATAAAATAAAAATTTTTTCTGTCTGCCAAGCAGGCAGGCCTGGGGAGTTAAGGGAAACTAAGAACAATGGAGTTGGGTCGTTGCTTCACTCTGAAGAGGACGTGCGCTGCTGAGTTTACTCCCATCCTGCCTCAGGGATGGCCCACAAGCAGATCTACTACTTGGACGAGTACTTCGATGAGCACTACTAGTACCAGCATGTCATGTTACCCAGAGAACTCTCCAAACAAGTACCCAAAACTCATCTGATGTCTGAAGAGGAATGGAGGAGATTTGGTGTGCAGCAGAGTATAGGCTAAGTTCATTACATTATATATGAACCAGACCTGGGGCCGGAGAGATAGCATGGAGGTAAGGCATTTGCCTTGCATGCAGAAGGTCGGTGGTTCGAATCCCGGCATCCCATATGGTCCCCTGAGCCTTCCAGGAGTGATTTCTGAGCATAGAGTCAGGAGTAACCCCTAAGCGCTGCCGGGTGTGACCCAAAAACCAAGTAAAAATAAAAATAAACTAAGAACAATAATAGAGAAAATGTTACATTGGTGGTGGGATTGATGTTGGAACATAGAATGCCAGAATCAACTTTAATGTGAACAACTTTGTAAACTGTGGTATTTAAATAAAGTAATAAAATAATCTTTACATTGTATGCTTTAAATATATTATAGTTTACTTCTCAATTTTATTTCAATAAAACTGAAGATACATAACTAAAGGGGGTGATTTAAATTTTAAGATGTATCTCTTTGTGTTTCTTCACAGTCTAGGATTACTCCCTCCACCCTGGCTCCTTCCAGAATTTACCTTAATAATTGTTCTTAATAAGCAACTTCGTGGACCAGAATGACTATTCAATTCTAGTCATTATATCGTAAGAAGAAAATGGGAAATGAAAAACCATATTTCTCTCTTAAAAGAATATCTCCTAGGGCTGGAGTGGTAGCACAATGGTAGGGCATTTGCCTTGTATGCGACTGACCCAGGAAGGACGCGGGTTCAATCCCCAACACCCAATATGGTTCCCCAATCCAGGACTGATTTCTGAGTGCAGCCAGAAGAAACCCCTGAGCACCGCCAGGTGTGACCCAATAAGCCAAAAAAATTTTTTTAAACAAACAAACAAACAAAAAATAGCTCCGTGAAGTCATATTTTATTCTGTCATTGACTAGAATTTAGCCACATGACTATATCTAGGGAAATGAGTATACAGAAGGATGATATCCAGGGATACAGCATAGCAGTAGCACAGTTGCTTTGCATATGTGAAGCCTGGACTAAATCCCCAGCACTTAAAAAAAAAATAGCCTTAACTCAAAAATCAACATTCAGCTAAAAGTTAGTGTTATGTTATTAAGAAAGAATAAAATTCTGAGTCTGTGGTAGAGCATGTATCATGAATATGAGGTCTTGGCTCAATCCCCAATTTGATAAAAATAAAATACAAAATAAGTATAGCATGACAACTAGCCGTAGGAGTCATCATTATAATACTTTGAATTATTAAATGAGCCAGAAATAGCTCCTGGCGGGCATGGGGGACCATATGGGACACCGGGATCCAAACCAACCACCTTTGGTCCTGGATCGGCTGCTTGCAAGGCAAACGCCACTGTGCTATCTCTCCAGGCCCTCAAATTCTTAATAACACAAAACTTTACTCTGTGATGTCCCTCCTTCAAATGGAAGAAACCCAAAGCATAGAGAGATGAAGCTCAAGGCCTGTGGTATGAAGGTAATGAGAAAAGCAATCACCAAGAATCTTATTCTTGGGGCCGGAGAGATAGCATGGAGGTAAAGTGTTTGCCTTGCATGCAGAAGAATGGTGGTTTGAATCCCGGAATCCCATATGGTCCCCTGTGCCTGCCAGGGGTGATTTCTGAGTGCAGAGCCAGGAATAACCCCTGAGCACTGCCGGGTGTGACCCCCCCCAAAAAAATTATATTATTATTCTTTAACTTTTTCTTACCTTACCCACTTCTACCTAAAGAGGAAGTTTATCAATTAACTTTCCTGTGACCTGATTTCAACATTAATAATAGTAATTATAGGGGGCCAGAGAGATAGCACAGCTGTAGGGCATTTGCCTTGCACGCAGCCAACATAGGATGAATAGTGGTTCAATTCCCGGCATCCCACGTGGTCCCCTGAGCCTGCCAGGGGCGATTTCTGAGCACAGAGCCAAGGGCAACCCCTGAGCATCGCTGGGTGTGACCCCCAAAAAATAAAAACAACAAGCAAACAAAAAATAGTAATTATAGGACTTAACAAGTAACAAACATGAAAATTTTAAAATACTCTTGCATTTACTCTGTGAGGTAGATACTGTTCCTGTCCCCATTTTGCCGAAAAAGAAACTGAGACTTTCGGAGATGAGGTAATTTTCATAATCAGAATCAGAACTTGAACTCCAAGAAGAGCTGAACTTTCTGTTGTGTGATCTAACCTCTGGTCTTGCCTATGAATTCAATATTGTTAGTCTTATTATGCATGTGAATAACTCAGACACAAAGATAAAACTGACCACGGATGACCCTTAAATTCTACAATTAGATCAAAATTTTTGTCATTTGGCTTAGATTTATCTACTGTGAGAGTCAGAACCACATCTTGATTTTCATATGCTATTTTATAGATACTGAAATTTACTTCTATTTCCAAGTATTTGAACTTTTCCCCACTTGCTCTCTTTTTCATTCATCAGCTTCATTGGTCTGTATTGTTCCCACCAGAGCCCAGTAAACATTAACCCACTAGAAAAGGGGTCTTGTGCATATGGTGAAGCCCAAAACTACCATCATTTTTCTCCAAAGGAAGCACTGTTACAGTTACACTGTTATTATTTTAAAACTAGGGTTCTAGATTCTAATGCAAACATTGTCTTTTGGTCCTAATCCACTGACATAGTGGCAAGCCAACCAATCAAAGCAATTTTACTGCATCCTCTCTGTGAGCTAAGCACTGTGCTAGCCACTTGAGAGAACAAAAGAGAACCAAGAGGAAGGCAAGTGACTTCAATGACCTTAAAATGAAAAGATAGACAGCAAGTAATTATTAATTATCATTTCACCGATTACAAGTATTCACAGCATTGCAAAGATGTAGAGAGTATTTGGGAAAGTCTTAAAGGGTACCAAATTCATTCTGGAGGTCAGCTTTACAGAGGAAGAAGTGTTTAAGTTGAGATCTAAAGGATTTCTGGTTTGAACAGAGCAAAGGGCATTTTGAGACAGAGCAAACAGCATGTGCAAATGCATGGGAAAAGGTGGTAGCACTTTGACCACTGCCTGGCTCTCTCTCATCCTCTGAACTCTCGGGGGATCCGGAAAAAGGTTATGATTATTTACCAACTGGATTTGATGGTCTTGTCCAATATTTTTTATATTTTTATATTATTTATATTTTAATTTTAAATTATTACAGGAGCAAGGTTAAAGGAATCGTGTTTAGGTTATCCATTGTTACATGACTAATTTTTCCAACAATTTAAACTTAAAATAATAAGCTATGTGTCACAGTTTCTGTGGTCAGGAATATGAGAGTGGTGTGGCTGGATAGTCTGACTAGGATCTCTCATGGGGCTTCTGGCAAGACAAACTTCCTAAGCAGGCAATTGGTAAGTCTCCCACTTGACTTAATATTGTGTGTTTGTTTGGGGAGGAATGGAGGTTCACACCCAACGGGCTCCAGGCTTATTCCTGGATCTGTCTGTATTCAGAGATCATTCCTGATGCATGGGAGACAATTTGCAGTGCCAGCAACTGAAGTTAACCACATGCAATGCAAGTGCCTAAACCTATCTTTCTGGCCTCTTGCCTGTGAGATGTCAATTTCTTTTTATAGTTTTGGGCTAGAGAGATAGTATATCAGGTAGATGCCTACCTTGCATGTGACCAACCTAGATTATTTCCCTGATATCCCAGATGGGAAAGGAGAGGAGAGGAGAGGAGAGGAGAGGAGAGGAGAGGAGAGGAGAGGAGAGGAGAGGACAGGAGGGGAGGGGAGGGGAGGGGAGGGGAGGGGAGAGGAGAGGAGAGGAGGGGGAGGGGAAGAGAGGAGGGGAAGGGGAGGGGAGGAGAGGAGGAGAGGGGAAAGGGGGAGGGGAGGGGAGAGGAGAAGATAGGAAGGGAGGGAAGGGGAGGGGAGGAGAGGAGAGGAGAAGGGAGGAGAGGAGAGGAGAAGATAGGAAGGGAGGGAAGGGGAGGGGAGGAGAGGAGAGGAGAAGGGAGGAGAGGAGAGGAGAAGAGAGGAGAGGAGGAGAGGGGAAAGGAGGGGAGGAGAGGGGAGAGGAGAGGAGAGGACAGGAGGGGAGAGGACAGGAGAGGAGGAGAAGGGAAAGGAGGGGAGAGAAAAAAAGAAAGGAAAAAGGAAAGGGAAGGGAAGGGAAGGGAAGGGAAGGGAAGGGAAGGGAAGGGGAGGGAAGGGGAGGGAAGGGAAGGGGAGGGGAGGGGAGGGGAGGGAAGGGAAGGGAAGGGAAGGGAAGGGAAGGGAAGGGAAGGGAAGGGAAGGGAAGGGAAGGATTGGATTTGGTGGTGGGCAGGAGGGAGGGAAGAAAAAAATAAATAAGAAGAGAAAGAAAGAAGGAAAGAAAGAAAAGAAAGAAAGAAAGAAAGAGAAAGAATGAAAGAAATAAAAAGAAAAAGAAGAGAAATAGAATGAAAGAAAGGGGAAAGAGAAAGAAGAGAAATAGAATGAAAGAAGAGAAAGTAAGAAAGAGAAAAAGAGAGAGAGAAAGAAAGAAAGAAAAGAAAGAAAGAAAGAAAGAAAGAAAGAAAGAAAGAAAGAAAGAAAGAAAGAAAGAAAGAAAGAAAGAAAGAAAGAAAGAAAGAAAGAAAGAAAGAAAGAAAGAAAGAAAGAAAGAAAGAAAGAAAGAAAGAAAGAAAGAAAGAAAGAAAGAAAGAGAAAGGAAGGAAGGAAGGAAGGAAGGAAGGAAGGAAGGAAGGAAGGAAGGAAGGAAGGAAGGAAGGAAGGAAGGAAGGAAGGAAGGAAGGGAAGGAAGGAAAGAAGGAAGGAAGGACTGAATTATTAGTAATTTTAAGCAAGAGCTTTCCCTATTTTCATTTGTCCCATAAATTATGGAACCATAAATTATGTAGTCAATTGGCCGCAGTCTGTCTATTATTCCAGTGGGGGTTAGAGGACTCACTTTCATGTTCACTTACATGGCTGTTAGCAGGTCTCATTCCCCACTTCTTCCCTTCTTACAGATCCTCCCAATAGAATAACTGGCTGCCCTCCAAACAAGTGATCAGAATGAAAGCCCAAAATGAACACCAAAGTCTAATCATCTAATCTTAGGAGTGGCATACTCTCTCTTCTGCCCTTTTCTATTGGTCATATAAACCAACCTTGTTAAGCAGTGGGAAGAGTACAAAGAGGCAGGGATCAGAAAGCCAATGCTGGTTTAATCCCTGACACCATATACGGTCCCCACCACCAGTAGGAAGCACAGAGACACAAATAAGCTCTGAGATCTGCTGATTTTGGCCCACTTCTTCCCCACCACCCCCCTCCACCCCAAGAAAAATAATGATACGAGGAAGGAATTAGTAGGAAACATCTTGGAGGCTTTCATTACCTGTCATTGAAAAAGAACATGAAAAATGTTAATGGGGTGGCAAGCAATAGTCTAATAGAGCATTTGCCTTGCACATGGCCATCCCAGGTTTAGTCCCCAGCACCCCATATGGTCCCCTAAGTCCTGTCAGAGTGATTTCTGTACTTAGAGTCAGGAGTAAGCACTGAACAACACCAAGTATGATATAAAAACAAATTAAAAAGTCAATGAGAATTTAAATATGATAATCCTAAGATTACATTCATATTTCCTATGTCTTGAAGGTAGCATACCTAAAACCATCATAAAACTCAGCATGTAATATCTGTTCACCAAATCTCTGTCAGTAATGATTACAGATATCAAAGGAATCTCACTTGTCAGTCCTTTGATTATTCTACTTGCATTGCAGAATACAGTATTTATTTAATTCAAATTGTGTTGATTTGCCTTTGGTTCACAATACTGTAGAATTTCAGAACACCCCTACATGCATACAAGTTTCATTGCACCATCTGCCAAAGGTCCAAGGTCATCATTCCACTACCAAATGGGTCTCTCAACCCACTGCTCCCACCACATCACAACACCCCACTACCACTTTCCTCTGATAGCCACCATAATTATCAAAAATATCTAAGAATTGGCCTTTTTGCATTTTTTCAGTTTATTTGTTTAGTTACTTTCGAAGATGAGTGAAACGGTCAAGCAAATGTATTTTATTTCCTTTCATTTAGAATCTCATTAATTTTACTCAGTTCAACTTTCATCTTTAATCACCTCAACTTTCATGCACATTGTATAAAAGGCACAATTTCTTTTTCATGTGAAAATTATTAATTTATTTTAATTTTATTTTAGGCACTGTGATTTACAATAGTGTTAATGGTAGGATTTCTTGCATAACTCATTCCAGAACCACACTAGTCTGTCTGCTTCCCTCCACCAGCTTCTCAGTGTCCCACCACCACCACCATCCCACACCTCCCCAATGTTCCTACTGAAGATCATTCTCATTTTCTGTTGCCCTTGGGCATTTGTTACTCCCCTAAAAGAAACTTCCTCAAATAAAAAAGCATTCAGATGACCAAAAGATATACAAATTAATGCCCATTTTGTTAGATGACACGCAGCTATTACCCAAAACAAAGATGTTCCCCTAACTTCCTCTTTCCTTTTCACCAAGCCCTTTGACTTATAAAAGTCCACCTGGACTTTTACTTTCGCTCACTCACCCTTCCCCTCCTGGTGAATTTGTACTGGTTGAATAAAGAAAGGTCAGTCTGGCTAGCTGAACAGAGAAACCATGAGTCAAGAAGCAGACTGACTATGACTCTCTCGTAAGTGGCTTGGTTTATTAATTCTTCACAGCTACCCTTTTTCAAACCTGTCCACTTGGGGTTAGAAATACAGCACGAGAGTGGTAATTTATTTCACAAAGTGGTTTGATTTTACACTATATCACTTATTATTAGGACAATGCAAATCAAAGCAATCAGATATCATCTCATACCAGTAAAATTGGCATACAACAAAAACAAAAACATGGTGTTGGCATGGATGTTGGGGAAAGGCATTCTCTGTCACAGCTAATCGAACCAAAGAGGCTGGTGTAGCCTTTTGAAAAAAAAAATATAGACATACTTTGAAAAAAAAATAAGAATTAAGCTGTCATATGATCCAACAAGCCCATTTCTTGGTGTTTACCCCATAGACATAAAAGCTCTATTCAGAAGATATTTGTACTCTGTGTTCATTATAGCAATATTCATAATAGTCAAACTCTGGAAACAACCCAAGTGTTTTAAGAACATATTAAAATAAAACTATGGTACATTTATGCTAGAAGAAAAGATTAAGTCGTGCAATTTGTAATCCAACGTGGTTGGATCTGGAGAGTATCATGCTAAGTGAAGTTAATCAGAAGGTAAGGAACAGATTCAGAATGGTCTCTCTCATATGCATAATATAAAGAAACAACATCATCATTTGTGTGTGTGTGTGTGTGTGTGTGTGTGTGTGTGTGTGTGTGTGTGGTTTTTGGGTCACACCCGGCAGTGCCCAGGGGTTATTCCTGGCTCCATGCTCAGAAATTGCTCCTGGCAGGCATGGGACGCCGGGATTCAAACCGATGACCTTCTACATGAAAGGCAAACACCTTACCTCCATGCTATCTCTCCGGCCCCACATCATCATTTTTTTTTTTTTTTTGGTTTTTGGGCCACACCCGGCATTGCTCAGGGGTTACTCCTGGCTGTCTGCTCAGAAATAGCTCCTGGCAGGCACCGGGGACCATATAGGACACCGGGAATCGAACCAACCACCTTTGGTCCTGGATCGGCTGCTTGCGAGGCAAACACTGCTGTGCTATCTCTCCGGGCCCCACATCATCATTTTTTTAAGCTGAGAAGGTTAATAATACAGGGGTTTAGGCACATGCTTTGCATGCAGAAATTCTGGTTCAAATCCCATCACCCCAGCTAAGTTCCCTTAGCATAGAACCATGGAAACAGCCCCCAAGACTACTGAATATGGCCCATAAACCCCCAAGAAAAATAGCTCAGTAGTTTTCAATGTAAGATATAAACCACAGTTTTTTTTATGATCAGATTTAAACACCAAACCCATAGTCAATGACAACAGAATTGATACCCAATCTACAACAAGCTATACAAAGAGGGGACCGGTTATATTAGCAGTCCAGGGGACAAAGTAGGGGGATATTGGATGCATGCTGGGGACAGGGGTGGAGGGAATGCCCCTGATTCAATGCCACTATGTACCTTAAATATTACTGTGAAAGATTCATAATTCACTCAGGTCACAATAAAAATTATTACAAAAATAAATAAATCACTGCTTTTTTATCCCATCATCCATCAAAGAGCACTTTTAAGTCAACTCTATGTTTTACCTGTTATGAATAAATCTGCCATGAACATAGAGGCACTCATATCCTTTCAAATTTCACATCATTCATATAAATACCTAAAAGTGACATAGCTTGATCATAAGGTTTTTCCATATTTTTAGGGACTCTCCATAGGGTTTTTCATAGAGGTTGTGCCAACTATATTTTACAAGAGTATATCAGACTTCCTCAACACTCACTCCAACACTTGTTCCCAGTCTTTTTTATATCATCAATTCTCACCAGTTGTTAACTAATATCTTCATTGTAGTTTTATTGCATTTCCCTAAGAATAAGGAGCATTAAGCCTTTTTTCCCTTCAGAAAAATGCAATTCTCGGAAAGATTTGGGTACTCATAATTTTATTGAAAAGAATAGAGTTATCTTCTTTATCTACAACTACAAAACATCTTCACATTCAGATTTACAGATATAATTTAAAATCCTTTTTTTTTTTTTTTTTTGTATTTTTGGGTCACACCTGGAGGTGCTCAGGAGTTACTCCTGGCTCTACACTCAGAAATCGCTCCTGGCAGACTCAGGGGACCATATGGGATGCCGGGATTTGAACCACCGTCCTTCTGCATGCAAGGCAAATGCCTTACCTCCATGCTATCTCTCCGGCCCCTAATTACATCTTTAAATAATAAAAATATATATCTTCTGGGGGCTGGAGCGATAGCACAGCGGTAAGATGTTTGCCTTGCATGTGGCCAACACAGGATAAACCACAGTTCAAATCCTAGCATCCCATATGGTCCCCCAAGCCTGCCAGGAGTGATTTCTGAGAGCAGAGCCAGAAGTAACTCCCGAGTGCCACCAGGTGTGACCCCAAAAGCAAATATATATATATATTCTCCCTCTTTGGATACACACCTGCTTTCAGCATTTATCCATCTATAAATTATTTCAAGTTAATTCTAAAACTCTAAATGGTTAAAGAACATGTTACAGCAAAATAGAAAGCTATAGGCTCTTGTCATAAAATCTTGTGTAGGCCCGGAGAGATAGCACAGCGGCATTTGCCTTGCAAGCAGCCGATCCAGGACCAAAGGTGGTTGGTTCGAATTCCGGTGTCCCATATGGTCCCCGTGCCTGCCAGGAGCGATTTCTGAGCAGACAGCCAGGAGTAACCCCTGAGCACAGCCGGGTGTGATCCAAAAACCAAAAACCAAAAATAAATAAATAAAATAAAATAAAATCCTGTGTAATAAAGGGACCGGAGAGATAGCATGGAGGTAGGGCATTTGTCTTGCATGCAGAAGGACGCTGGTTCGAATCTTGGCATCCCATATGGTCCCCCGAGCCTGCCAGGAGCAATTTCTGTGCATAGAGCCAGGAGAAACCCCTGAGCGCAGCCGGATGTGACAAAAAAAAAAAAAAACAGAGAATAATCTTGGGTAATAAAGACCATCTTGTCCCAAATTAACTTGATAAAATGCTACATTTTCTCTTTGTCCTTAAAAGTATATTTTAATTCATTGATAATTAATTTGAGGTAAATTGTATTGTGCAACCAGTTATAGACTCATAAGCTTATTTCTCCTACATAATTAATTTTGCCACAGTAATTTGTCTGTCTTCCAGAGTGCACTGCCTCACTGCATTGATCTTCTGGGTCAATGTCGTAAATGTGAAACCTTTTCTCTTTGCTTTAAACAGAAAATAGCAGTTCAATTAGCAGTTGTATCCAGTAAAGCCTAAAGCAGACTTCGAAGATGATATTTCCTGGCTTTCTTTATAACTTCTTAAAATGATATGGTTATTAAGGCTAATAAATACTGATGATTTACAATACTATCTTCTAGTCAACACATTCTTCTAATCAACTCCATCATTATTCAATTTTCTGGTTACTTTGGGGATTCAACATGATCAAAGGATAACTGATTATGAATAAAATAATTTACAGGATAACAAAATGTTTCAAAACAGAGAAAAAATAAGATTACTACAATTTAACCAATGTTTTGTATATTTGTAAGAGGGTTCAATTCAAGACTATTATAACTGCAAGATAGGATGAATTGTATTGCTTTTACAAAATAGATATTATTTTATGCATATAAAACAATAAATAATAATCAAGAAAAGTAATACCTTAGAAGGACTAAAAAATCATAAGTAATAAAATTGGATCCATGGACCCTTGTTGATACAAATGGAGAAATGGAACCATTGACAAGTCTTAAAGTTAAAGCTGCGGTTGTCCAAGGCAATGGCCTTCTAGATAAGGAATCATTTCTTGGCTTTCCTCCCTTCCCCACTACACTGCTCCCCTCCCTGACTGTGCTGCCTTGGATGGCCTCCAAATAAACTACTTGCCCTGAATTCCTTGTCTCAGTATCTGCCCTTGGGAGAACTTAAACTGAGACACAAGGTGAAACCACATCATGATAACAAGCAGCTGCCACTCCAAAAAATCTTTAGCTGAGCTATCTTTACTCTGCCTGGAGGGTTCCCCAGGGACACTGTCGCCCTAGAACAGGAGAAATGTGGGCTGATATACAATAAGGAGACTAGTTGATGATAGTAGATAGTAGCCTTTTTTGTTTTGGTTTTTGTTTCGTTTTATTTGGGGGACCACACCAGTTGGTGCTAAAGGCTACTTTCTACTTGTTTCTGCGCATGTGCCAGGAATGAAACTCAGGTTTCCCACTGGCAAATCATATGCTCCAACCCTCAAGATATCTCCCAGGCCCAGTAGATCACAGTAGAAGAGAAATTATGTTTTTAGAGGTCATTAGAATAAGCACTTGGCTAAAGCTATCAGACATGCTTTCTGCCTTTGACAAAAAGTTGAAATTGCCTCCCTTGACACATGAATAGTCTGATCTCATTTAAGAAACAACCTGGGCAATAAAAAGGCCATAAAAAGGTGTGGAATAAGGGAGGATTTGGGGTCTGAACCTGGGCCTCTCTGATTTCAACTGTCACCCTCCCGGAGACCATCAATTTTCTGGGAGTGATAAAGGCACCATGCTGAGAGTTTGCAGTAGAATGAATGCTTCGTGATTCTCATCTTCCTTCATAAGACCATTTGCCAGTTACTTCGGAATATAAGCAGAGACAAATCACACAAATGCCCAGTTTATTTTGAGTTGGCTCTTTTAATCATGTAAGTGAAGAGTCTGTAGATATCAGTGTCCTAAGAAAAGGGTCTTTTTTGTGTGTGTGCTGTAACCAGCTTTGATCCTTTAAAGGAATTTGGCCAATGTGGAGGAAGAAGGGTTCCTAGGTCTGAGTCTGGGTAACAGGAAGTAGGGTTGGTCCTTTCTGACCCAGAAGTTTCCTGGAGTGCCTCAGACCCTGGGGGTAAACATGGAACAGAGCTCAGAGCCAAGGAGGACTTAGAAAGTTAAAAGACACCAGAGGCCACTCGAGGTTGCTCACATCACTCGAGGCCACTACAACAGTAGAGACTGGCAAGATTGAGCTTTGCCAACCTTGAAGACCTCCCCCCTTACTCAGCCAGGGCTTCCCCTCCCTCCGCTGCCACTATAAAAACACTATTACAACTATGACCATGAGCCATCTCACTGCAGGTTAAGGACATGGGCCTGGGCAGCAGTAATTGTCCTCCTGCCCTCCCAGAGCAGCATCTGAGGACCTGCCTTATCTCATTTCCCTTTCTAACTCTCTCACATGTTTTCATTTTTTTTCTTTGGTGTTCAGAAGATCCGCAGGGTAGAAGTAGGAGGTAACTCTGCAATTTATTGTGAGGGCGCAAGGATGGGGTGTTGCTCAGACCTTGCAGTGCCAAGAGACCCAGGATACCCTAGTGCTGCTCAGGGAACTCTAGGTTGCACCAAACAGTGCTCAGGAGACCATATGAATCTGAGAATTCAAGCATGGTTGCTACATGGGACAATGAGCCATTTTCCTGTTCTCTTGCTCTTCGTCTCTCTCTCTCTCTCTCTCTCTCTCTCTCTCTCTCTCTCTCTCTCTCTCTCTCCTCTCTCTCTCTCTCTCTCTGTCTCTCTTTCTTTTCCTCTCCTTCCCTCCCCCCATCCACCCAAAAGCAATGTCACTGACCCAAGCCTCCAGTCCTGTCTGGGGCCTTTGTATGGTCCTAGTCTCTGTCCCCTCCTTGGACGTTGGTGATTGACAAACCAATGCTTAGTCCATGAGCCCCATCTATTTAGCATACATGAACTGAGTGCATGACCTCAAAATCATGCACCTCAGCCCCATGCCTTCACCACTACCCACA
Organism: Suncus etruscus; assembly: GCF_024139225.1. Lineage (NCBI taxonomy): Eukaryota > Metazoa > Chordata > Mammalia > Eulipotyphla > Soricidae > Suncus > Suncus etruscus. Next base: position 14,101,185 of record NC_064850.1, on the reverse strand, counting down.
GTGTATCCAGGTGCCTGATTCTCCAATCTCAAGTCCCCTCTAACCTTCCTCTTCCAAACCTTACTCCTTACCTCCATTCTTCAGTCACATGGTGGAACCCCTTAAGCCATGTGGTTGTCTCCATTTCCAATACATTTCCTGAGAACAAATCTGTCCTCATCTCCTGTATATAGACTTCTTGTTATAGGTTCATTCCCTATTTGAAAGTAGAAGTTTTCTATTTGTTATGATTGAGGGGTGAGGGGAGGGGAATGGTTGGGAAAAAATTTGTTCAGGGGGTCCTTGGGGGAGGGAGGTGGGTAAACTGGTGATGGGTTTGACATCAGAATTATGTACATGAGAAACATTATTAATAATATTGCAAACCACAGAATCTCAAATTTTTTTTTGGTTTTTTGGGCCACACCCATTTGATGCTCAGGGGTTACTACTGGCTAAGCGCTCAGAAATCGCTCCTGGCTTGGGGGGACCATATAAGACACAGGGGGATCGAACCACGGTCCTTTCCTTGGCTAGCGCTTGCAAGGCAGACACCTTACCTCTAGTGCCACCTTCCCGGCCCCAGAATCTCAATTTTTTAAATGTATCCTTATATAAAAATATTTTTTAATCCCGGGGCCTGGAGAGATAGCACAGCGGCATTTGCCTTGCAAGCAGCCAATCCAGGACCAAAGGTGGTTGGTTCGAATCCCGGTGTCCCATATGGTCCCCCGTGCCTGCCAGGAGCTATTTCTGAGCACACAGCCAGGAGTAACCCCTGAGCACCGCCGGGTGTGCCCCCCCCCAAAAAAAAATATATATATATATATACTTTTTTTTTCTAATCCCAATAAACAATCTACCAAATAGAAACATTTTACTCAAGTAACAGGAGAAATATGTACCTGCATTTTTCTATAATGAATATACATTATATTTAAGGGGAAAGTGTAATTTCAATATAAAAGGAAAAGCTCAAATTAATTCTCCTCTGTCTTCTCACCACTTGCTGATCTCTACCCTCCCTCACTGCCCACATCCCTGGCTCTTCATTAGGAAAACCCAACTCAACTGAAATATAATTTCACCCAACATGTACAAGGGACCACTCTGAGCAAAGCACGACCACATAAAATTCAGTCACCTCCTTGACTTAGTCCAGTCTCTCTCATCATCCTTGTTCAACTGGCTCCTCCTCCCACTAAGGTAGGCAAAACTCACCACCACCATAGAAATCAAGTGAGTTTCTCCAACAAGTCTTTCTCACATGTGCATTGGGTAGGGGTGTTATTGAGGCTACACCCAATGATACTTAGAAGTTCTTCCTCAATATATTCAGCTATTACTCCTGGTAGTGCCTAGGAGACCACATGGGATGCCAGAAATTGAATCTGGTTTGGCCACATGCAAGGCAAATGTCCTACCTACCCATTGTACTATCACTCTGGCTTCACATATGGATTTCAGTGGTTACTGATTGACGAGTCTTTATTTTTTTGGGGGGTCACACCCAGCAGCGCTCAGGAGTCACTCCTGGCTCCTTGCTCAGAAATCACTCCTGGCAGGCTCGGGGACCATATGGGATGCTGGGATTCGAACCACCGACCTTCTACATGAATGGCAAATGCCTTACCTCCATGCTATCTCTCCGGCTTGACAAGTCTTTTTTTTTTTTTTTGGTTTTTCGGGCCATACCCGTTTGATGCTCAGGGGTTACTCCTGGCTAAGAGCTCAGAAATTGCCCCTGGCTTGGGGGGACCATATGGGACATCGGGGGATCGAACCGCAGTCCTTTCCTTGGCTAGCGCTTGCAAGGCAGACACCTTACCTTTAGTGCCACCTCGCCGGCCCCGACAAATCTTTATAATCTAATTAGCCCATCTCATTACAGATATTCTATTTCTGTATCCCTGATACTATTTTCATCACTGAGATGAAGAAAGTGAGACTTAGAAAAGCTCAATCCCTTCCCATGTAGAGCTTTTCAGAAACATCTGGCCCCAGAAGGAAGAGCCAGTCTCCACGCAACTAGGTTCAAAGGTAATGGTGAAATCAGGTCTCTGGCCTTTGTCAAAGCAACATTCAGGATCCAAAGGGTCTAAAGTCTGAAAGTCAGGGCAACCCCATCGCAGCCCAACATGCAATCCCGCCAGGCTTTGCACTCTACCAAGGAGAGCTGGCTTCCAGCCCTGCCTTCAAGTTGATCATGTTCAAGAAGAATATGTTAATTCTTCTTGGATATCATACATTCTTACAGAGAGTTTTAAACAATCAGACACCTACATAAAGACAGGAAATACTTGCCTTGATTCAAATTCCATCAGTTGGTCTTACTAGTTGACCACAAAACGTTGTTCTGCCTCTCTGGGTCTCTGTTTTCTCACCTGTAGAATAATTATTTAAAAACGTCCTCCCTGTTCACATCCATAAAGTGGTTGTGATTGAAAAAATAAATAATAAGTGTATTCATGGAGGTTGAGAAATTATAACCCTTGTAAACCACTGAAGAGAATTGAAAAATAAGACAGTTGGACTCCTTCACTTGCAGATGTGTTCTTTCTCAGCAGTGGTGCTATGATTTAAAACTCCCTTGACTGTCTTAACACAGATTCATATTTAAAACTTATACTCGCAGTTCCCTCTCAAAGTCCACCTGCCAGACAATAGCAGCCTTGCCATCCAGTCTCCAAAGCTGTGTTTCCCCTGGCTTTCATGTGTAGAATCCATAACAAATAGAAGGATTGATAAAGGTCCAATGGGATCCAAATTGCCACTTTAAAATGTGAGCATTTGGGCCAGGAGAGATAGCACAATGGCGTTTGCCTTGCAAGCAGCCGATCCAGGACCAAAGGTGGTTGGTTCAAATCCCCATGTCCCATATGGTCCCCCGTGCCTGCCAGGAGCTATTTCTGAGCAGACAGCCAGGAGTAACCCCTGAGCACTGCCGGGTGTGGCCCAAAAACCAAAAAAAAAAAAAATGTGAGCATTTGATCTCCCCCCACCTAGCACCCCTTGATTCTGCTTCAGATACCCCTCATGCCCTCGATAGCACCTTGTACAGGTGCTAGCTTTGGCCTATCCTATTAAGGGTAGAAGACCCCTATGAAAACAGAGACCTAAAAAGGATTTCATCTGCATAAAACCAAACACATCCTCCTGCCTCAGCCCTAAACTGATTAAAAGCTCGATCGGCTTCTTTTGTTTTGAGAAGTACCAGGGTTTTATGCTCAGGATCGGTCCCCCTCTGTTCCCCTCGCTATTTCCAGCTGCTGAGGCACATCAGTGTGAGACCACACATCAGCAGTCCCAGTGGTGTGGAGGCCTGGTGGAGATTAAACCCCTGGGGAGGGGCCCCTCCACAGGGCTGGGTGCAGAAAGGGGAGCTGAGGACTGATAGAGAGGGAGCTGAGCCAGGAGAGAGCTTCCAATTCTATCTAAATGCTCCTTTCTCCCATCCTTTCCTCAAAAGGTCAAAGGTAAGTCCAGGGGATCAAAGTAGCAGCACCTTGGATAGAATGGACCCTAGCATGCCTTCCCCAAGCAAGGTTTTCTTGGTTTTTGTTTGTTTTCCTGGGGGAAGGTGAGGGCAAACCCAGCAATTCTCAGGGGTAACTCCTGGCTCTGCACTCAAAAATTGCTCTTGGTGGTGCTTGAGTTATAGGGTTTAGGGTACCAGGGATCGAATTCAGGTTGGTCACATACAAGGCAAGCACCTTATTCACCACAGTACTATCAATCTGACCCCAACTTTTTGATTTTTAACAACTAATCAGATGTACTTACCACATAACAACAAGCTGTTGGGAAGAGGGGGAATCCAGAGCAAAGGTAAGAACTAAAAGAAGATAGAATTTAGGGGTTTTGTTTGTTTGTTTGGGGGCCACACCCAGCCATGCTTAGGGTTCACTTCTTACTCTAAGTTCAAAAATTAATCTTGGAGGACTCAGGTCATGGGATGCTGGAAATCAAACCTACGTCGGCCATGTGCAAGGTACATGTCCTACCTACTGCAGCCCAAAGACTTTGGATACTTTACTCCAGATTTTCCCAGTAAATGGGCCACCTTGGACAATTTGTCCTTCCAGTTTTCCAGCTAAAAGACAAGATTTCAAGATAGAAAACAGTTAAGATTAGGCTCAGTGTCCCTGATAGAAACCTCCTTAGAAATATTTGTTGGTTGGTTGGTTGGTTGGTTGGTTCATTGTCTTCACTGAAGCTCAGCAGTGGGGGACTCTGTGGCTTTCCCAGTGCCAGGCATCCACCCAGAGGTCCATAGCATTTTCTCCTCTGAAGAACAAAGTCTGGCAGATGTATAGGTGAAGAAAGGTGAGGGCTAGAAGCAGTTGTCTTTCCCCTAATCTGACCTTTTCTCTTCCCTGTGACATGTTATTTTAGAATTTGAAGGGACGCTTGTGAGTGCTTGAGGTTCTTGAGGTTTGCTCTCTCACTCCTGGTTCTGAGGATGAAGGGAATTACATGCCCAGAGTAGAGCATTAATGTCAGAAGAGTCCTTTTTCCTCTGCCTTGGGAACCCACAGGGTATGGGAAAACCATGAGATGGACTTCAATGAACCCCTCTTTCTTTTTTTTTTTTTTTTTTTTTTGGTTTTTGGGCCACACCCGGCGGTGCTCAGGGGTCACTCCTGGCTGTCTGCTCAGAAATAGCTCCTGGCAGGCACGGGGGACCATATGGGACACCGGGATTCGAACCAACCACCTTAGGTCCTGGATGGGCTGCTTGCAAGGCAAACACCGCTGTGCTATCTCTCCGGGCCCTGAACCCCTCTTTCTGACCCTCCCTTCCAAGTGCCCTACTAGAAGAGTGGGATGGCCAGAGGTGAACAGAAATAAAGACAGGCAGAAGATAGTTGAGGAAAGAAGCAGGGTTTCTGGTGGGGCCCAGAGAAGAAACAGGTCTGGGTCCAGGGTGCCAAGCTTATGAAGCTTGGAAAGAACCTGGAGGACTTTCCCTCCAGCCCACATGAGAATCTTGCTCTTCCCTACTCCTTCCCTCCTCTCCGCCCACCCCATCAGCCCCACCCCCAGTCATAATGAAAAATTCATGTTAAAAGCTTCACATGAGATCTGATTTTCAACACTTTAATTGGATTAATAGAAGCAGGGAGTGCAGCAAACCCGTGGCCCTTTCTCCCTCGGGGCCCTTCCCTCACTGCCCCCATCTCTCCCCACTGCCCCCTTTCAGCTCTGCCTCATCCTCTCTCTTCTCTCCTGTTCAGCTTCCACCAGAGCTCTTTGCTGAACCACCTTCCCGCTCACATCCTCTTCCTCTCCCTGTCCACCACTGTCAGACTTCAATAAAAATTTCTCCTTCTCCGCTATCTATGGAACAAGCAGTCTGATCACTCAGAACCTTGATGAATGGAATAATTCTGAATTTCTGGTAAATGGAGAATCTCCTAGAACATGGAATTATCTTGGGGTCTAGAATATACACTATCTCCTAAAAGATTTCCAGGAGACCAGCACTCAAAGTGCTTTTATGCAGACAATTAAATATAAATAGCATATTGGTTATCAGTATTATATTTATTAGTATAGTATATTATTATAGAGTATTATACCCATTTTTGAGGTGACACTTACTGGAAATTAACCTGGTCAATGGTATCACCATCGCATCTTTTTATCATTTTACAGATAAACTATGGTGGATGAGACACTATCCTGTTCATTCTTGGCATATAAAAGATCTGGGAGAGACCAGATCCTTAGCAACAACAGTGCACTAGATTGTTCCCTGACAAGCTTGCTGTGCCCAAGACAGTGCCAAGGTCACTACACAGGCCCAGGAGAAGCTCTCTGTGACTCCTGGCATAAAGAATCTGTGCTCATCCCTGAAGCCAGAGGGAAGACTGGTGGGCACCAAATTTTTATCATATTTGAGAATTAATTTTTACTTTATCTGTATCTAGTCATGAGGTACTATTTGTCTCATATTATTACATGTGGACACAGCATATAGAAAAATGTAAAGCATGCAATAAATGATACCCTTATGTCTAACAATGACATTGTCCACATATCATGTATTTCAAGACACAGTATTTACTTAGGACAAAATTCATTAACGGTCATTGCTATAAATTCATACATTACCAACAGCCACTAGGAGATTTTCCATTAAGTTTTCTTTTGCTGTTTGTTTATTTTTTTAGTTTTTGGGTCACACTTGATGATGCTCAGGGGTTACTCCTAGCTCTGCTCTCAGGAATTACACCTGGCAGTGCTGGGGGATTCTGGGGATCAAATCAGGGTCGAATGACATTGCAAGGCAAATGTCATACATGATGTATGATCATTCCAGTGCCCCCATTTATTGTTGTTACTGAATTCTTACCACATCATAGCTTTCACCTCCTAATCTAACTGAAAACAATAGACTTTAGGAAAAGGTAAGAGACATGTCAGCTCAACCCTGGGGCTTGGTTTTGCTATAATATTCTTAATTTTTGTTTAAGAACTCTTTTTTAATTACTTTTCTTAAGCGCTGTGATTACAAAGTTGTTCATGATTGAGTTTCAGTCAAGCAATGAACACTACTTTTCACCAGCGCATGTTTCCTGTAAGCAATGTCCCCAATTTCCCACCCACCCTCCCCCACCTCTGGACAGACATTTCACTTCTCTCTGTCTCTGTCTGTCTCTATCTCTGTCTCTCTCTCTCTCCTTTTCCCTCTCTTTTTGACACTGTGATTTGCATTATTGTTAAAAAACTCTTAAGAGTTTTTTAAGAATCTCTTTGAGCTGCCTGTTTACTTTGTGGATATATAGATATTAGTTAAAGCTAAAATATACATTTTGTAAATTATTAACAGGTCCAGTATTCTATAAGGCATCACACCACACTGGAAGCCTAGGAAAGGAGGAGGGAATTCTAGAGGCAGGTGGGAGGGAGGGAGGGCGGAAAGGTAATAGGTGGATAAATGGATATATAGGTGAATTGAGTAAGGAATTAAACATCACTGTGTGATAACACATTACTAGCACTTTTGTTTCGGGTTTTCAGGCAAACTACAAATAGAAGTCCTACTCTTCTGTGCCCATCTTCCAGAGGATTATTTGAGACTGCCCTTGGGCACACTGTGTAGGATTCCCAATCTATAAAGCTCTTTAGCCCAAAGCTTCCATAGATAAATTCTTCCCCAGTTCTTCCCTCCATCTGCTAATGATGGGCAGAGCCAAGATCTTGGCTTACACTGAGGTCTACACAGAGAGATGAGCCGGAGGTATCCTGAGTGGTTGGCATTTAAGGCTCTTGAAAGAGCAGGCACCTAGATCCCATTATCACAGAACAAATCAAAAGGGCAGGATCCTTGCTCTGGGGATCCATTCTCCACTTCTTCATTTGGACAACCACTCACACCTCGTAGGTACCCTCTCTTCCTCTGCGTATGAGCCCCTTTTCCTCTCTTCTCTCTCAGAATTCCCAACAGACTGAGAAGTTGACAGCCCACTGAACAGGTACTCTCCCTCAGGCACACCCAACACAGCTCTTGGTGGCTAATGAAAGAATGAGGCTAATATTCCAATGAAATAAAAAAAAGCTAAGGTTCAAGTTTCTCTGCTCCTAGCACTTTTTATTAGTTCCTATGGCAGAGTAGCACTTATCCTAGTCTTCTAGTGAAACTCATCCTAATTTGAAAAAGCATCAGTTGCCTTGTCAAGATGATAATGACCCAAACAAGACTCAAGGACCTTCTATACCAACTGGCAGAGCTTGAGGGAATAAACTCAAGGAGGAATTTGTGCACTTTCTGCATCTAAATGAACATGTGATTGGCAACCAAACCATAGAGGTAATAAAGTGAATAAGACACTCTCCTTGCCTGTGTATGGCTTTGAGTCAATCCCTGACACTCAACCCACCAGGACGGATTCCCAAACACAGACCCTGAAGTAAGCCCAGAGCACTGAGTGTTGTCCTGCCTCAAAAGATCAAAGGAACATGGGGCTGGAGAGATAGAATGGAGGTAAGGCATTTTGCCTTACATGCAGAAGGACGGTGGTTCGAATCCCGGCATCCCATATGGTCCCCGGAGCCTTTTCTGAGCCTTTCAGGAGCGATTTCTGAGAGTAGAGCCAGGAGTAACCCCTGAGTGCTGCCAGGTGTGTCCCAAAAGCCAAAAAAAAAAAAAGTTCTTTGTGGGGCCAACAAGGTGGCGCTAGAGGTAAGGCGTCTGCCTTGCAAGCGCTAGCCAAGGAAGGACCGTGGTTCGATCCCAGGCATCCCATATGATCCCCCTAAGCCTGGGGCAATTTCTGAGTGCTTAGCCAGGAGTAACCCCTGAGCATCAAATGGGTGTGGCCCAAAAAAAACAAAAATACAAACAAAAAAAAAAAGATCAAAGGAATAAATAGAAGCAGCAAAAAGGACTTGGCTCACTCTTCCTGAGGTAAGATTAGTTGAAGAACATTTAATAATGAATAACTTTTTTTTTTGGTTTTTGGTCACACCCAGCAGTGCTCAGGAGTTACACCTGGCTCTAAGCTCAGAAATCGCCCCTGGCAGGCTCAGGGGACCACATGGGATGCCAGGATTCAAACTACTGTCCTTCTGCATGCAAGGCAAACACTACCTCCATGCTATCTCTCCAGCCCAATAATTAATAACTACATTCTCTTTTGTCATATCACCTTCCATCAGTCATTTTGGGGGAAGAGGAGGGATTCAAAATCAAGAAAATGAAGATTGGGGGACTGGAGCAATAGCACAGTGGGTAGGGTGTTTGCCTTGCAAGCTACTGGCCTGGTTTCAATCCCTGGCATCCCATATGGTCTCCTGAGTCTGCCAGGAGCTATTTCTGAGCTCAGAGACAGGATTAACCCCTGTGCATCACTAGGTGTGGCCCCCCAAAATAAAAACAAAAATAAGATTTCAAGATAATGAAGATGAGAAGTACCCTAATAACAACTAGAGTTGACATGACAAAAATCATCATAAACACCTTTCAAACATTATCTCAATTCAACTCCACAACTATTTTTATCTTTGGATAAGGAAACTGAGGCTCAGAGGTGATGATGAATAATTGTGAACCTGAGTTCACAGTGTTGTTATGGGGCAGAGCAAACATTCAAATCTAGAATCTACCTACTACCAGAGGGCATGTTCTTAACAACTAATCTGGGAATCCAGGATTGGAAACAAAAGACAGGGACATCCTCCTTTTATTATTATTGTTCATATTCTTGGGGCACAACTAGCAGTTCTTAGGGTTTACTCCTGACTCTGCCCTGGTGGTACTTCTAAGACCATATGTGATACCAAAGACTAAACCCAGGTCAACCACTGCCAAAATACACATCTTAATGTGCTGAGCTATCTCTCCAGCCTCAGAGGACCTTCTTTTATTTATCATGAAGAAATATGATCGGACACATCTATAGAGCAAAATATTCTCTTCCTATTATATGATGAGAGCATGTCCCCACCCTTCCCCTTATTCATCCATTCATTCAGTAAACACTTATTGCGCACATGTCAGGCACTGTTCTGATGCCTAGAGATAAAACAATCAACAAGCTTTTGTTGTCACAAAAGCAAAATCAAAGAAGATAGATCACAGCCAACAGTATGCAATATGTCAGGGGCTGAAAAGTACCAGAAGGAAGATGAAGAGTGGTGGAAGGGGGACAGTTTTCTTGTCTAGACAAAGCTTGGGAGGGAGACCACTCTGATGGGTGACATTTGAGCATCAACTTGCAGGGCTGAGAACTGAGTCCTGCAAGCATCAAAGAGAGCAGGTAGAAAAAACTTACAGTGAGGTCCCATTGCTGAGCACCCTGCCTTGCCCTGCCTTATAGACTCTCAAGCCCACTTATCTATCCCTTTTGCTACTTTTCAGGATTATATTATTCTTTTATTGCAATAAAAATAATTTCAAGATGTCTAGATTAAAGACATTTTTCCCATCACCTGTTTCCCAGAAAGGAAAAGGAAGTAACTCTTGTATTTACTTATAAGAACTTATTTCTTTCTACATGGCTCTGAAAAGCATGTATATTAAAATTATGGTCTGCTAGTTCCAAAGCCTGAGTACTTTCCACCATACCATATAGAAGTAAAACATATGACTTCAGGCTAAGAGAATTCCTTCCTTCTTAAGAGCTCAGAGCACCTGGAAACCAGAACTTCAGGTCCTCATTCAGCCATTCAACATTTGCCAAGAGCCTCCTGTTTGCATAAGAATATCAGTCACCCTGGACTCTGTGAGGACCCCAACCTGGACCAGACACCATTGGCTCCCATTCCCAAGGAAAGTTTTGGCCACTCTTGAGGGTCACTTCTAAGGCGCACATATTCTGTGTCATACCAAATCAGGACCCCAAAGGAATTCCCCCTCTCCCATCCAGCTTGGCTTTGGCAGAGGGAAATGAGTTTAAGTAGATGCCAATTTTGAGCTACCATGTGGTACTGTCTCAACTACCTACCCCCACTCACCCTCCATCTGCTCTGTGGTGGCCTCTAGCCTGAGATCTGGCCTCCAATCCACTCCCTCACTATCTTGTCCAGGGGCTGCAACAGACTGAATGAAGTCAGCTCCTGACTTCCCAATGAAGAAAGATGAACTAAGCCATTAGAAAAATCCATGATGGGGGAGGAGCAATAGCACAGCAATAAGGCGTTTGCCTTGCACGCAACCGACACAGGAAGAACAGCAGTTTGAATCCCGGCATCCCATATGGTCCCCTGAGCCTGCCAGGGGTAATTTCTGAGCACAGAGCCAGGAGTAACTCCTGAGCACCACGAGGTATGGCCCAAAAACCAAAAAGAAAAAAAAAAAAGAAAAATCCATGATGGGGCTAAGGATTCAGAGTTGGAACCAGCACTCGTTTTATCCATACAACATGCTTGACTTAGCTCACCACACTCCCTACCTCCAAAGACAGTTAAGCCCCATTGAATGTTGCCAGGAACCCATCTCTTAATGTCCCCCCTAGTTCCCAATAACTTCAAAATCCAGCAGATCAACAAAGAGATCCAGGGATCTCTGATAGATCTCATCTGATAGATGAGACAGAAATTAGAATTGGGGCTGCCAACGCTTATTCAGAAATGGGTCTATTGGCCCACCACCCTCCCTCCATGCAGCCAAACTAAACTGGGTCTTAGAAACTAGAGGTGGAAGCTGGCAGAGGGGACCAGTGTTAAATTGCAACTGAAAGCCAGCCCCCCACCCTCAAGGGCGTCCTCTTCCGTGTCAACAAATATGCAACCAATTAATATAATTGCAGAGTTATTTATGGTGCCCAGCAAAGTGCAGCTGGATCCTAAAAGGCAGAGGGATGGAGGGGAGAAGGGTGGTGAGCAGAGGGAAAAAAAACTCTTTCTCAGCATTGGGTGTGTGGGTTCGGTGGTTGGGTTGCTTTTTAATATTTCCCCCCTTTCCTTTCAGATGTTTGAGTCAACTTGTGGTAGCCATGTGTCTGGTGACTGAGGCTCCTTCCAGTCTGTTTGCAGGTGTTGCTGCCTGTGGGGAGAAGAGGAGGGGACACTCGAGGGAAAAGCTAAAGGTCTTCAGACTTCCAACTGTGACCCGACATGGGAGACTTTCTCAAGGCACTCTGTCTACTCTGACTGCAGCCCTGTCTTAATCTCTTGCTGACCTTTTCATAACAACCACCCCTCCAATAGCATCATGAGATTTCTCCCTTCCCCATAACTAGGTTATGTGACTGGAATGACAACTGTGTTGCCATTCGGTGCCCCATACAAGACAGGTTTTAATTAGAGTTATTGAGGGGTTGAGTTGGCATAATTAGGGCTCGAATTAATAGAGACCCCATGTGTTCTTTTGAACAGTTTGGTCCTATTTTTTCGTCCCAGGAGGGGGGCGTGGCAACTACTGAAGTTGGAGGGTGCAAATTATCTCAGCAAAATGAAGGCAAGTGTAGCCACCCAGGGGATGTGGCCTGTGGTGCATATGGTGGAGATGTGGACATGCCTGTACCCACACATGATTCCATGTCTTCCCTTTTTTTTTTAAAACATAATTCTTTTAGAAGGAAGTGTGGCCTCAAAGTATGTATCATTGACAAAGAAAGGAAACGAAAAAGATATGCCTGCTATACCAGACTCAACTAAGCATGTGTGTGCTATGCATACAGATATTTGAATTTTAACCTAAATGCAAATGGGCATATCAAGGGAAGCATGAACTTTAAAGACAAATCTCGATCATCCAAAGTCTTTCATTATTTGAGATGTGGATGACTCTTCCCCCTCCCCCGCAATCTCCAATTTTCTCTCTTTCCATCTGTCTGTCCTTCTCTTGACTCAGTCGAAAACCATGAAACCCAGCCCCCAATCATTGCAGCTCAGAGTGTACTGGGGGCAGGCCTGAAGTCTACTAGACCTTGGATGCTCTCTTACTTCCCTACCGACCTGACACTCTTCCCAGAGGGACCTTAACAAATGCATTTCCTGGAGAAAGTCAATACAGCCATTTGGAAGGTCAGAACTAGGGAAAACAAATACATGCTGCTCAGTTATCCATCAATCTAAGTGAGCAGGAGGCAGCTGAACTGAAACAGGCTTTCATTCCCGGTGGTCTGGAAGCCAAGGTTGGTCTTCAAGGGGCCTGAGTTGCTCTGGGGTCGAGGAACATTTACTCTGACAGCTAAAGCAGCAGCAGCACCAGGTGGAGGAGGAAGGGTTACATGCAAGTTGTAGCTTAAATGCTGGGAATAGATACTGATGAGTCTCAGGCTAAAGGACCTTCCCATCTCAGTAATGGAGCCATTATTGGCAGTCTTGCCATCTCACCTGGAGATTCCAGCTCTATTTTGCACAATGGCATCACCTTCCTGCCAGCTGCCTCCTACCCCAGCTGTTCTCCCTGAACCGTCTGCCCCTCTAGTGGATGGTGAGAGATGGACTCACCCCAGGTGGAACAGACTTTTGGGGAAGACAGACGAGCCTCTCCAGACAAACTTTCTCAATTCCAGTTGGGGATGTCTGTTGTCCCAAGTCAGATTCCCCAAGAACTCAATGGAGCCTGGACTTCTTTGTCCCATGCTCTAATTAATCCAGCCAACTTTTCTCCACTTCATCCTCTACAACCCCAGAGCTGCACCTTAGGGAAAGAATCTTAGCTTGCTGGTCAGATTTACTCCCCCCACCAAAGATGAAATACCGAGGCCAAGGAATCCAGCCTGCCAATTCACACTGCACACCTGGGCTACTTGAAAGCTTTGTGCTCAACAGGGTGAATTCGTACACACACACACACACACACACACACACACACACACACACACACACACACACACACACACACCACAACACAATTTGCTGCAGAAAGTAAAAACCAGGGACGCTGCCATGCAGAGGACAATCCCACAATAAGTAGTTATCAAGCCCCCAAATGCCAGTAGAGAGCAGATTGAGAAGAGGGGGCTGCAAAGTCCAACAGCCTTCAGATTCCATCCAACTCCAGCTCTCTAGCTCTCCCACACCTGAGTCCTGCAATTTTAACCAGGCTAATCTATTTGTGTCTCTGCAAAGCCAGGTCAGGGCATAGCTCTTTCCCAATAAAGCCTCGTAAAGGTGTTTGAGAAAGACCTTCTTTCCTGGCTTTTAGTCTGTTTTGATTGAATGTACAGAAAGTTCCTTTAGGGCAACCCCCCCGAGCCATAATACAGAGGTTTTGATCTCCATACCACAAGTGATCCCTGAGTATCAGCCAGGTGTTGCCCCCCAAAACAAAAACCAAACAACCAAAAAAAAGTTCTGGGCTAGCTTTCTTAAGGTCACTCAAAGAATGTGGCAAAGAGTGCAGCCAGGTCCTGCCCTCTGCTCTCTGCTCAGCCGCCTCTTTGCCAGGTGTGGGGTGAGAGGGTGGTGGGTAGATTTCTAAGGGGCAGAGCAGAAGGCACCCCTGCCCCTTTGGAACACCTCAGGGACCCTGGACAATAGACCACCCCCCCTCCAGCCCAGGGTCTGCAGGGCTGAGATCAACCACTGTGCCTCCACCAGAGACCCACCCAGGGTTTGGTGGAAGGATGCTCCTATCCAGGGGACACGGATTGGAGTTCCACCTCGGCTTTGGAACCACTCGGGGGGCCAAGTCCAAGGAAGCCAGCCCTGAAACATGAGTGAGTTCCCGTTCTCTCCCCTGGGGAGGCCAGGCCGCCCCCTGGCCCGGCCTAGGGTTGCTGCCCCGTTATCCCTATTGTGCCGTCAACAAGAGCGTTTTATTGAAAAGAGCTGAGTGCATCTAATGCAGTTATCCGTGTCCGCCCCATCGGGCCACGGGCTGGGGGCGAGGGGCGCAGCTGCCGCCGCCTCACACGCTCCCAACAAAGGAGCGCGCCGTGGAGAATGTGCTCCCCTTTGAATCGCTCATCTGGTTTCCATTTTTGAAAGGTCCCCGATCTTCGCTTCCACCCAGCCCCCAGCCACCTTTCTTCCCCTCCTCTCTCCCCTCTGCTGTGCTCCAGTGGTGCCCCTAGGAGGGGGTACCCCAACCTCCAGCATGCTGGAGCATCTTTGGGATGCAGGATGGAGATGCTGATCCTGAGTCCCAAGCGAGCGAGCGCACCCCTGGTTGCAAACTTGTCCATCTTCCTGGCCAGCAGCATCCAACCAAGCAGTGGGCCCTCCCAGAACCAAAGCCTCAGTTTCCCCCACTGTTAAGATGCCACCCACTGAGGCTACCTTGATGCCTTTCACCCTACCTCCACTGTTCGGTGAGTCAGTGAACTGAACTGTAAATCAGGGGGAGTCCAAAATAACATGCCAAAAAGGTATTTTTCATCTTTTATTTTTCACAGGCTGAAAATAACTGCTATCAATATTCCAGAGTTTAGACTTCAACGGCCAACACTCCTACCAACACACACACATACACACACACACATTCATGGATAATAAGGCATTTATAAAAATGATCATTGTTAGTCAGGCTAAGAGTTGATTGTCTCCAGCTTTTATCTGGTGCATTTTGCCTCCGTGAATAACCTGGGAAAACACATTTAAACAACAGCAAAGAATACACCGTGGAAGAAAGGCTTGTGTCATTCCTGATTTAAACAGCTCTCCAACATTCAGTGTTAAGCCAACTTCTTCACTTAGTTTTTGCTGTTTGGTTTTTTTTGTCCTGCTCTTACAAATTATAAGTGGGTTTAAAAAAAAAAAAACCAGAATCCTCCCGTGGCTTCCCAAGTTGACAGCTGGGCCTAAGCCCCCTGCCCCACTATACATCAAAGACACAAGGCAAAGCACTTCCACGCCTGCGAGGGAGGCCTGGAGGGGAAAGGTCATCCGTGCCTCCTCTTTCCCTCCCTGACACCTCCAGGCACCTGCAAGTTGAAAATTCACATGTGAATCATGGCCCCCGTAAATTATGGCCTTGGGCAAGTTGTATAAACCTCAGAGTCCTCAGCCGCACAATGAAGATGCAATCACAGAGAATTAAATGAAACAAGATATGCCAGGAGCTGAACTGGAGCCTGGCACCCCGAATCCTCTCCTTGTTAAGTGAGGCCCAATTCCTGCCTGAGGTTCAGGCCTCACCAGGTGGGTGGGAACCAATTGGGGGGGTTGTCCAAGGAATGAGCTTGAGAGGACCATACAGCTGTTCCAGCTGTTCCAGTGACTCTCACAAACTTAAACAAGTTTCCTTGTCCTTTCTTCTGAGACTCAGTTTCTTCACCAATAAAATGGGAAGTTGTGAAAATGAAATTAAATCACATGTAAGAGAAACACAATATGGGCTGGAGAGATAGCACAGGAGTAGGGCATTTGCCTTGCATGAAGTCCATTCAGGACAGAGGGTGGTTCAAATCCTGGCATCTCATATGGTCCCTGAGCCTGCCAGGAGCAATTTCTGAGCACAGAGCCAGGAGTAACCCCTGAGCGCCACCAGGTATGACCAAAAAAACAAAAAACAAACAAGATATCTTATACCTCTTAAGATGACAGACATCAAAAATACAAGAGATGGGGGCTGGAGTGATAGCACAGTGGTAGGGCATTTGCCTCACATGCGACTGAACCTGGGTTTAATATCCAGCATCCCATATGGTGGTCCCCCAAGCCAGGAGTGATTTCTGAGTGCATAGCCCTGAGTGTCACCAGGAGTGGCCCCAAAAAACAAAACAAAACAAGAGATAGCTGGTAGGGTGGGGGATACGCAGAAAAGAAAACTCTGAGCCCTACGGG
Organism: Suncus etruscus; assembly: GCF_024139225.1. Taxonomy (NCBI): domain Eukaryota; kingdom Metazoa; phylum Chordata; class Mammalia; order Eulipotyphla; family Soricidae; genus Suncus; species Suncus etruscus. Next base: position 14,085,021 of record NC_064850.1, on the reverse strand, counting down.
AGAGAATGAAATGAGTTCAGTTACTATGGAAAACAGTTAGGTGCCTCAAACATATTTAAAATAGCAGCAACAATAAAAAAAATAAAATACAATAACAACAACAGGGGTTGGAGAGATAGTACAAAAGGTAGGACACTTGCTTTGCACACAGCCAACCCAGATTTGATCCCCAGCATCCCATATGGCCCCCTGAAACCTCCAGGAGTGATTCCTGAGTGCAGAGCTAGGAGTAACACCTGAGCTTCACTGGGTATGGCTCAAAAACAAACAAATAAGATAGTACCAACAATAATACATGAGAAAGGTTAGGAATATAATGCACACATACAAAAAAAAAAAAAAACAACTCCAACACCTGAAGCATGTGCTACACATGCAAAAAAAAAAAAAAAAAAAAAGTGGGATTCCTGGCACCCCTGAGCACTGTCAGGAGCAACTGCCCTCCTCAGTCACCATGCTAGGAAAAGCCCTGAGCATTTCCAGGTGTGGCGCCAAAACAATTTCTATTTAAGCCACATCTGGTAATGCTCAGGGATCACTCTCACCCTTTTGCAAAACATGTTCTCAGCCAGTTGGGCTAGATCTCTGGGCCGCCACTGCCCCCTCAAATATTCTGATAGAACTACTATAAGCTCCAGCAATTCCATTTCTACTTATTTATTATAAGGAAATGAAATTATTGTCCTGAAAGAAATCTATATCCTGTGATTTATTCCAGCATTATTTATAGTAGCTTAAAAATGTGGAAGCAACCTAAGTATTTATGACAGATGAATGAATAAAAGGGTTGGGGTGGTGAATGTGCCTGAAATATTAGTCAGCCTTAAAAAATAAAATCCCGTCATTTGTAATAGAGTGGGTGACTCTTGAAGACATTATGATAAATAAATTAAGTTAGCAGCTAGACAAATACTGTCTAACTATTTGGAATCTAAGAACCTGAACTCAGATAAACAGAAAAGAGGTAGCAGGGAATGGTGATAGAAATCAAAAAGTACATACTTGGTGCCAGAGAGACAGCACTTGCCTTATATGTGGCTAACCATGATTCAATTCCTGACACCCTATAAAGTCCCCTTTGCCCTGCCAGTAGCACAGAGCCAGGAGTAATCAGTTAGCACAAGCCACATTTTGTCCAAAAACAGAAACAAAAAAATTTAAGTACAAACTTCCAGCTATAAGGCAAATAGATTCTGGGAGCACAATGCATAGATTGGTCACTGTAGCTCACAATATTATAATGCATGCTGGAAAATTCCAAAACCAGTAGACAGCAAAAGTTCTCACAACAAGAAAAAAAACATAATTATGTGAGGTGACTTGTATTAACTTATCGTGGTCATTATTTTGCAACATATATATATATATATATAAAATCATGATGTTATACATCTTAGACAAAGATAGTGTAATGTGTCAATTATATCACAATAAAACTAGGACAGGAAATACATAAAACGGTGCTTGGCACTTACTATGTGCTCAATGCATTAAACAACCACTATTGTGTACTTGCTTGTCCAGTTTATAAAAAAAAAGTTGGCCTCAGGGGCCGGCAAGGTGGCGCTAGAGGTAAGGTGTCTGCCTTGCAAGCGCTAGCCAAGGAAGGACCGTGGTTCGATTCCCCCCCCCACCCCGCGTCCCATATGGTCCCCCCAAGCCAGGGGCAATTTCTGAGCGCTTAGCCAGGAGTAACCCCTGAGCATCAAATGGGTGTGGCTCAAAAAAAAAAAAGTTGGCCTCAGAAACTAGTTTTCTCTTTCATCACCTAGGACTTCCCCTTCTAGACCCTTATCAACAAGGGGTCCTATCTCCAGCTCAGGTCCAGCTCAGCCTGTAGACCCTAAGGTCTGGGAAAGTAGCTTGGAGGAGGTTTTCTCACAAAGTGCCCAAGCTCTTTTCTCAGAGTATCCATGACGCATCGCAATCCCAGATTCTCCTTCTGGGTTTTGCCCTTCCCACTGGCTCAGAGAGGAGTCAGCTTGGAGTGAGGAGGTTGTTTACTGTCTTGAGTTCCCTCACTTGCCTTCTTGGGGATTTCTAGTCACCTGCCCAGTTAAAAATTACATCCATAGTGGCCACTATGGAACTGAGTGACCACTAGATAGTGGTCCCATGATTCATTAATCCATACATTAATAATCCATCCATTGCACAACCCAGAATGGATCCTGAGTTCAGATGCTTAAGCAACTTAACTGGAGTGGCAGAGCAGAGATGGGAACTTGAGAGTACCTGGAGTCCATAGGAGGCTTTGGGAGTAAGTTGCCAGACTTAGCAAATAAAAATGCAGAGTCTTGGACCAGTGTGATAGTACAGAGGGTAGGGCTCTTGCCTAACAGGCAGTTGATCCGGGTTTAATCCCAGATGGACCCCCAAGCACCACCAGGAGTAATTTCTGAGTGTAAAGCCAGGAGTAACCCCTGAGCATCACTGGATGTGGCCCCCCAAAATACTAAATAAATAAATAAAATGCAGAAGCCCCAGTTAACTAAAGTTTATATGACTAAAAGTTTTCATAAATAAAATATTTTTATTTTAGTATATATATATATATATATATATGTGCACCTGGGCTAGAGATATATTACACTTGCCTTGCATATGACTGATTCCAGCTTGATCTCCAGATTCCTGGCAACAAATGATTCTCTGAACACCCCCCCTAAACTCTGCTAGCTAAAGGAAGGAAGGAAGGAAGGAAGGAAGGAAGGAAGGAAGGAAGGAAGGAAGGAAGGAAGGAAGGAAGGAAGGAAGGAAGGAAGGAAGGAAGGAAGGAAGGAAGGAAGGAAGGAAGGAAGGAAGGAAGGAAGGAAGGAGGGAGGGAGGGAGGGAGGAGGGAGGGAGGGGGGGAGGGAGGGGGGGAGGGAGGGAGGGAGGGAGGGAGGGAGGGAGGAAGGAAGGAAGGAAGGAAGGAAGGAAGGAAGGAAGGAAGGAAGGAAGGAAGGAAGGAAGGAAGGAAGGAAGGAGGAAGGGAAGAGGAAGGAAGGAAGGAGGGAGGAAGGAAGAAAGGAAGAAGGAAGGAAGGAAGCCTGACTCCATGTACTATTTGAAACATATTTGTCCTAAAAGATCTTCCTTATGTATCTGAAGTTCAAAACTGGGGTCCTCTATTTTATCTGGCAGCCTTCCTTTGGAGTCTTCTTTCTTCCTCCCTAGCAGCAGGTTCTGAAGAAGAGAGGCAGCTCTTGACTTCCAGATGGCATCATGATAATAGGATGTCACTCAATCCCCTCGCATTGCTATGTCCCTTTAGGAGTCCAAGGTTACTTGTCTTATCTGAGATCACAAGACTGGAACTTGAACCTTACAGAATCCCAAATTCCCAAGCCTCCTGCTGCTACAGTGCTCAGTAGAGCAGTACCCATGGCCAAAGGGAGGCTCTGAGCTTTTGAGTGTAAAATTGTCCTTTATCTACATAGACATAAAAAGAATCTGCAGGACATGTAAACATTTCCCATAAATAATGCAACCTAGAGGGCCCAGAGAGATAGCACAGCGGTGTTTGCCTTGCAAGCAGCCGATCCAGGACCAAAGGTGGTTGGTTTGAATCCCGGTGTCCCATATGGTTCCCCGTACCTGCCAGGAGCTATTTCTGAGCAGACAGCCAGGAGTAACCCCTGAGCACGGCCGGGTGTGGCCCAAAAACCAAAAAAAATTAAATAAATAAATAAATAATGCAACCTAGAGACTTTGGGGATGGGACTTCAAAGCAGTACTAGGGGACCATGTAATGCTAGGCATCAAACTCGGGGACTCTGCATGCCCGACATGTGCTACTGCTTTTGGAGGTATCTCCTCGGCCATCTATAGATTCTTCTTGTATTCTTTATTAAGAATCATTGGTTGAAGTGAAAAAACATTGCTTAAAAGTGATTTAGACTAATTTGATAGTTAGCATTAATGTAAAGTTCAAGTAACCCCAAAGAGGAGACAGCCACAGAAAGATCTCCCAATGCACAAAATTGGACTAATTGAAGAAATATAAAAGTGTCATTGGATTATGTCCAAGCTATGAAATAAATATATGAGCTCCATGCTTAGATAAATAAATGAGAGATGACTCAAAGACATGCATGCTTTGCATGCACAGCTCCAGATTTGAGCCCTGGCATCTTACATCCCCCAAGTACCATCAGGATCGGTCCCCCCCAAAAAGTAATTAAATAAATAGGGGAGAAGACACTAGACTCTCAGACATAAAAACTACAAAGTGGGGCAAGGAAGCAGCAGCGTGTGTGACGAAGAGGGACATCTGCTAGGAAGTGCACCCAGGAAAGCCTGGATATTAGAACATCTTGGAGCCTTCCAAAGCAGTCTGGCACCTGAGGGCTGAGTATGGTAGGTGGAGGATGCTAAAGGTTTCTGCTGGCCACTGTGGGCTCCTGGCATCAGTCTGGTCCACTTAGGCAATGCGACTTAACCTGTAAGAGTCAAGGAGTCTCCTCACTGAGCTCTTACTGCAGGTCAAGTACTCTACCAATTACTGTACTAATTTGGGAGCAGCTTTACACACAGTGAAGATCAAATGGACGATCAAATGAAGGCCCAAATGGACCTTATATCTGCAAGCTGTTTTCGGAGATCCAGCCATTGGGGTGGAGGGCAGTACTACCCACCTCCTCCAGGACATTCTGGACAGATTCACAGGGGCTCTCTCCAGCCTCTCTTCCACAGCTGGATTCCTTTGCATAGGTGGACAACAGACCCAGTCCTGGTCCTTGCCACTTGGGCCCTCACCCCAAGTGTGCTTTTCCAAGGGCTAATTTTTTGTTTTATGAATTTCATCTCAAGAGAAAAAAGGGGGCCTCAGAGAGACAGTAGACCCCTCCTTGTGTTACATGCAGCCAACCTCAATTCAATCTCTGGCAACACACATGGCCCCTGGAACATTGCCAAGAGTAAACCCTGAGCCCCACAGAGTGTGGCCGAAAAGCAAAACAAAAAATGAATAAATAAATGAAATTGTTTTATACAGTGACTAAATATAAAATTAGCAATGATTGAATAAAAATGTAATGCTCAATACCAGTTACCTTAACACAGCGAAGAACTATTTAGTTAGAAAAGAAAACAGGGAGATAGCACAGTGGCGTTTGCCTTGCAAGCAGTCGACCCAAGACCTAAGGTGATTGGTTCAAATCCCCGTGTCTCATATGGTCTCCCATGCCTGCCAGGAGCTATTTCTGAGCAGATAGCCAGGAGTAACCCCTGAGCACTGCAGGGTGTGGCCCAAAAAACAAAACAAAACAAAAAAAAGAAAAAAAACAGGAGGGAAAAATTGCTTAAAAATAGAAACCCAAACTATGAAATGCATAGGTCCCAACTGTAAATAGGAAAAGGTGTGTGATCTAAGCATATAATTTGATAATCTTCACAAGACATAATAAAATTGAATATACATCAAAAAAGTTCTCTATTCCCAGACAGAAATTATGAATATTTATATAAGGTAATTCTACCCAAAATCTATTAACTAAATGCAATTAATCTATTTAATTAGTTCCTTTCCAATTTATTGGTTATTTGCCAATTTTACTATCAATTTATTTAAAACTATAGAAAATAGAAAGTATACTCTCTTCAACTTTCCCATAGTTCTAAACACACACAACTTCCTTGGATAACTTAAAATTTTTAGAAATTAAAAGTATATGATTTAAAATAAAAAGTGTATGATTTTTTTCTTTTAATTTTGGGTCACACCCGGCAGCACTCAGGGTTTACTCCTGGCTCTACACTCAGAAATCACTCCTGGCAGGCATGGGGAATCATATGGAATGCCGGGATTTGAACCACCGTCCTTCTGCATGCAAGGCAAACACCCTATCTTCATGCTATCTCTCCAGCCCCAAAGTATATGATTACTCCTGGCTCTCTTAGGAATTATGCCTGGCAGGCTCAGGGGGTCATATGAGATGCTAAGAATCAAATGTGGGTTGGACATGTGCAAAGCAAACACCCTACCCACTGTACTATCTCCCTGACCCAAAAAGTATGGTATATGTTTATGAAAAAGATCAAAAGCCTGGTGGTAGAAATCTCTAGTTCTGTAGCTAGAGTGAATTTCAACTTGGCAGCTTTGGGTTACAAATGGTCTTTGCCATAATATTAACTTCCCAAAGTTCAAGAACTTCCGTTGCATAATGGATGCAACATAAATAACTACCAAGAGCTGCAAGATCTATGCAAAAAAATATATATATTAAAAATATTATTTTGGGGGGGCCAGAGAGATAGCATGGAGGTAAGGCATTTGCCTTTCATGCAGAAGGTCCGTGGTTCAAATCCCGGCATCCCATATGGTCCCCCGTGCCTGCCAGGAGCTATTTCTGAGCATACAGCCAGGAGTAACCCCTGAGCACTGCCGGGTGTGACCCAGAAACCAAAATATATATATACATATATATTATTTTGGGGCCGGCGAGGTGGCGCTAGAGGTAAGGTGTCTGCCTTGCAAGAGCTAGCCAAGGAAGGACCGCGGTTCGATCCCCAGGCATCCCATCTGGTCCCCCCAAGCCAGGGGCAATTTCTTAGCGCTTAGCCAGGAGTAACCCCTGAGCATCAAACGGGTGTGGCCTGAAAAAACAAACAAACAAAAAAAAAAAGAATATTATTTTGGGTGTTGTCTAGTATTTCAGATAGTGTGAGTTCCAACACTCAGTAAAATATCATATTTTTATAAATATAGAGTAAATCCATAACCACTGTCTTTGGATTTTCAAGCTTAATAAATGAGTGAGTCAACACGTAGTTCTATACATTCAGTACCCAATCTGACACCAACCCATATTGTGCATTTGGACTGTATTTGTTACACAAAGAACTAATATTTGCCTCATCGTTTTCGTGTGCCTGGTTTTTGTTTGTTGTTTTTGATGCTCACTGAGTGACACTCACACAGTTCTTTGTGTAACAAATACAGTACTGAATGTATAGAACCACATGTTGACTCACTCGTTTATTAAGCTTGAAAATCCAAAGCACAGTGGTTATGGATTTACTCTATATTTATAAAAATATGATATTTTCGGAGAGATAGCACAGCGGCGTTTGCCTTGCAAGCAGCCGATCCAGGACCAAAGGTGGTTGGTTCGAATCCCGGTGTCCCATATGGTCCCCTGTGCCTGCCAGGAGCTATTTCTGAGCAGACAGCCAGGAGTAACCCCTGAGTACCGCCGGGTGTGGCCAAAAAAAAAAAATATATATATGATATTTTACTGAGTGTTGGAACTCACACTATCGGAAATACTAAACAACACTCAAAATAATATTCTTTTTTTTTTTTTTTTTTGGTTTTTCAGGCCACACCTGTTTGATGCTCAGGGGTTACTCCTGGCTCACACAGGAATTACCAAGCAGGAATGGTGCTTGGAGGAACCATATGGGATGCCAGGGAATTGAACCCAGGTCAGCTGCATGCAAGGTAAGTGCCCTATTCACTGTACTATTGCTGTGGCCCCAGTGACTCATTTTTCTAAGGTTGATATTGGTTGCAACTGTTGGCTGGGGTTTTAGCAT